>NC_052507.1:45016021-45044576 GCF_014356525.2 Nilaparvata lugens
TGAAAACGGGTGTCCGGAGTTCAGCTCATAAATATTAACATTTTCCAAATATCGTCATTCCATGGTGACGAAATTTAGCTTAAACTTGTTCATTTTAAAATTAAATTTTCAATTAATTTATGCATGTTTACAACCCATATATGTCAAGGATATTTTTGATTATTTCATTGTGATTTTAAACTTTTGGTCTAGGTTTACAAAATTAGTAGGCCAATAAAAAATGGTTGAAATATGGGATACAACTGTTTTTTTCATAAAACTAAGTATGTACCTACAGTAACTATTAAATTTTACTCATAAATTAAAAAATAAATTTTCTACCGTTTTTATATAGAGCCTTATTTGTTTACTTCTATAGGCCTAATGAAAGAGGAGTATTTCAAGTTAAAATTCGTCTATGCTACAAAATTTGAAAACCCAATATTCTTACTTATTCTTAGACTATTGTATAGTAATGGACTATTTTTATCTAAAAAACAATCATCACCTCGCCTTGTGATTCAAAGTATCAATGTGTGTAACAAAATATCAATGTATAACATATTAGATGTGCACTTGAGAAAAATTTCTGTACTTGTTGTTAAAAGCAATTCCTTTTAACCATGCAACATCTGTATCAAATAATAACTCCTATGTAGTGGCAAAATTTCATCTGCCTTCATATTATAGAATTTCTTATTAAAATTTATATTACCTTATGTTTCAGATTCTATCAAAAAATCTTGTGGGTCGACTGTGGGCATTGAGACCCAAATTGAAGACGCTATTAAGGATTGGCTAAAATATGCGGCAGAGTATTTTCAGTGGAGAAAAAACAATCTATTTCGTCGGTAATTAAAAAGTATTATGAATGAAAGTGGAAAGTTAGTTTTTGAAAGTCCCTTTCTATTGAAACACTGTAATAAAATATTTGTTACTCTATGCATAAATCACAAACTATCATCATACCTGAAAACTAAAATGTAGGCGGGTTTATACGATGCCAATTGACAAGACAATAATATTGTCTTCTGAAATTTATAGCTGGTGTAAAGTATCAATTATTCCTTTATAGATTCTTGCATGTCACATTAATAAATCTCTGCCACAGATTTAGAAATCAAGTCTCGATGGTTTGGAGAGCATATTATTGAGTGATTCTTTCACTCTGCTGCATCTAAAATGTTCATTACCTTTATTTGATTTTAGACCATAGACATGAAAAGCTATGTCCACCTATATCACTCCATCTTTATTGAGAATTTTCATAACTATTCTCATCACAAAGTTTCCATAATCTTGCAGCGTATTGAAGTTTTGAAAAGTGAAGTAGGAGTTGAATTCAGGAGAGCCATGTCATCATTATGCGAATTTGTCAACGATATTTAGGGATTTAGTCAAATCCACAACTAGTTTCACTTACAATTTCATGGGCCAAGTGAGATTAAGAGATTTTTTTTCAAATATCCATCAGATGTTGACAGAGATTGCGGTTATTGTAGAAATGCATGCTGCACTGAAACTTCAATACTGAATTATCTTTAAACAGCTACCTAGTAAAAATACAGAGATCAGAATGATCTTTTTGTTCTAGAATTAACTAAGACTAGGATTTTTGTTTGATTGCATCGTGGACAATGAAAGAACTCTGTTTATAGGTGAGAATACACTTTTACAGTTTGCCACAACTATGTTCAGATAACAATCGTTGAAGACCGAATAACTATTTCATTCTATACGTTCAAAAGAGAATCACTCACTTCTTCAATTGCTTCCAGACCATTGATAACATTATGTAGATTCTGTTGTCCATCAGAGTCTTGAAGAAAAATGTTATGTTCTCTTGAGAAGGTTATGCTTCTGGAAATCATTATCATCTCTCATTATTCTTGTTTTACTTCATTCAATGACTTTCTTCACAATCTCCATAATGATAGCCATAATGATGTCAACATACTTAAACAGAATATCTTTGATGAAAGATTTATTATATAGTAGCAGCCATTTTGGGAAAGCCTTTGAAGAACTATTCCAATCACTCAGTTTTGGATGATCGAATGAGGGTTTGCTCCAAAGCATGATCGGTCCAAAGCATTTATTAAATTTTCATTTGACACAGAGTCAATGTATTGACTGTATAGAGTTAATGTTTCCTTATTGGAAATTATTTTCTACTTCTATGGGTATTTTTTTAATATTTTCTAGATATAACATAGTTTGTGTGATTGAATGAAAAAAGTAGGGGATCTTTTCTCGTACAGTTTCTATGTGCAATACCAGAGTCCTTCCTTATGAGCATGAATACAATTTAAGATCATTTAAACTATGTTACAATAATCAGTCATAAATTTCAAGTAGTCATTGATTTTACATTGTGATTCTAAAAAAACTCCACAAAAAGCTCCTGACTTCTTCAAATAAACTTTGACAATCTCTCATATTTGAACCGTTCATGAGTCCTTGTAGTTGTTTCGTTGAATTGATTGCTTGCTCTCACACCTTAATTTTACTGATCTCCCCTCAATAGATTTCCAACAGTATTCTCTCCAAATATTTCAAATTCAACAAAGATATCTCCCATTCCACTTTCATTCAAGTACCACCCCAAGACAATCAGTCAAACTCAGCCAGATGAAAAGTATCTATTTGTAGATATAAGTTACAGAAATCAGTTGATAAAGCTGCGTTTACACCAAAGTTATTAACAAAATGTTAATAAATTAATCTTTATAGATTCTATTAGATTTAACGGAACTTGGCAAACACATATGTCCATCATGATAAGTTATGTTCAATCTTATAGAATCATAAAGATTGAGTTATTAACATCTCGTTAATAACTTTGGTGTAAACGCAGCTTTAGAGTTGTATTTCCTTTGTAATCAAATATTTAGTCATATCACATGGGAGTAATTGGCATTATTTGTGCTTCAACTGTAAATTTATATTAAGAAAATATTTTACTCCTGTTACACGGTGCTCTATATGGGGTAGCCTATATGTTTAACTTACTCCATTACTTGACTTTCGCAATTCCAAAGTGATCATTGAACTAAATCGAGTAATTATTCTCTCTTAAAAGAATGTCAGTTTTTTATCGACTGAGAAACACATATAGGATTCCTAACAAGATGGTTTATCATTACAATGTAATCATAAATAATGATAATGAGATGAAGTTTGTAATTTTGACCATAATTTGTATATTATGATGAGAATTATCAATTATTAAGGCTTGAGAGTTGAAAAATCGTGTTCAGCGACCGAAAATACATAAGATAGCGTTCCTGAAATACATAATTTGCATGCATAGACTAGTAGGAGCGATACGATAGACAGGCCATTACGCGCAATAATCATGGGGGAGGACCGCGCCGCAGTGTAACAGTGCTACTTATCCCCCTCCCACTGCCGCATCTATGATCGTAACCCCCAAACTATATATATAATTGGATTCAGGAAGAGACGGCCTACAACGTTTATAGGGAACATTTTCCTCTAAGTCGGCTAATGACTTGAATATTCGAGAAATAACAAAAAGTCCATAATAAAAAAATACATTTTTCGAGATATTTTATTTTTTTACGGAAAAACTATGCGGTTTATCGCAAAAATGTAGAGAACAACATTAAAAGCCAGTTATGTGTACATAATATTGAGGAAAAATTAAAAGCTCTACTATGGATAGTAACAGCTGGACAGGCGATTTTATAAGCGCGCGTTTTTCACAACTTACCCCCCTCCCCACCAAGCTGTCGACCACCCTGGGACGTGACTACATCGAGTTTCATATTCACTAAAGACCCCCTAACAATAATCCGAAGTCAAATTCTCTGCCTCTCTCATGTATGCTCAATGTAAGCCAGCGCCTGGACTAATATAGTAATTAATCTTGAAAATGTTGAAAGGAAGGCCTAGGATTAATTTATGAGTGCCTGCCAACTATACGGACACTCCTCAATCAACCAGTCCTTAGTCATTCTTTTGAACAGGCCAAGTGATTGAGCCTCCTTTAACCGGGTTGGCAACGAATTAAAAACCTTTATACTTTTATGCTCCGTACTTTGTTCATAAAATGCTGTTCGGTGCTGATTAGTTCTTACAACATTTTTTGATCTGGTGAAATGATCATGAATATCAGATCCTGTTGTCCAACTGTCATGTGACTTATAAGCAAAAATAGCCAGGTTGTAAATATAAAGAGCAGGAACTGTCATGATTCTTGATGACTTGAAAATGGACCGACAAGAAAATCTATGGGGCTTCCCAAATATGATCCTAACAGTTCTCTTCTGGGCTTTGAAAACCATCAGTGCATCTCTTGAAGCACCTCAAAGCAGTATGCCATATGAGAGTAGTGACTCAAAATACCCATGGTAGGCAGCAATCACAGCATCTCTTGCCAGAACCCCAGATAATCTTGAGATAATGAAGGCTGCTGAATTGAGTTTTTTATCAGTGATTCCACATGAACTGACCATGCCAAATTCCGGTCGACAGTCACTCCAAGGAACCCTGCCGAGGTAGAGAGCTGAACCTCCTCACCATCAATATCAAACTGAAAAGAGCCCAGCTGTGATAGCTGTATCTGGAATTCAATAAATGAGGTTTTCTTAATGTTTACCTCCAACAAGTTTGCCTTGCACCACTGAGCCACCTCACTAAGCACAGAGTCTGCAGTCAGCTGAAGTTCATCACTATTCCTAGCTGTTATTAGGAAATTTGAATCATCAGCAAAGAGAATTGATTTGGCATGATGTACATTAGCAGGGAGGTCATTAATGTAAATCAGAAACTGAAGGGGACCCAAAATTGATCCCTGTGGGACCCCTCTCCCAACAGGACGAAGTTCAGACCTGAGTTTACCATTAATGACAACACCATTATCACCCTTTATTTCAACCATCTGGTTTCTGTTACTAAGATAAGACTCAATCATCGACAAGAAATTACCTCTAATTCCATAGTAATGAAGCTTCCTTAGGAGAATGCTGTGGTTCAGGCTGTCAAATGCCTTCTTCATATCAACGAAAAACCCCATGACCTTACTTCCAGTTCCATTGGAATGCGACCTAAAAATGTAACTAAAAACATCGCAAATGCGTTTTAGAATCACTAAACTCTGCATTTAATAGACGATTCAAATTGGAAGTGTTGAAACCAAAATATAAGCTAGGTGATATTGTGAGAATTTCTAAAAAGAAACAGATATTTGATAAAAAATATCTAATGAATTGGTCACCCGAATTGTGAGCATACATCCCACAAGACCTATCACTTACTCATTAGAAGATCTTAGTGGTAAGATGATACAGGGTAGGTTTTATTAAGAAGAAATTGGAAGAGCAGATTTGAATGAATCTGAAAGAGATGTTTATTTGATAAACAAATATTGAGACAATATAAGGATAAGTTGCTTGTGAAATGGATTGGATTTCCACAAGCATCATTCATAAGACAAGAGAACTTATTAGAGTGAGATTGTATGTTGTAAATAATCAGAGTAAGATCATATGTTGTAAATAATGTACATGGTATAATTATCTATCCACATTTGTTGTGTAATATGTTGTAAATAATTTGAGTAAGATCATATTATGTAAATAATGTACATTGTATAATTATCTATCCACATCTGTTGTGAATAATCATTGTATAATTATCTATCCACATCTGTTGTGAATAATCATTGTAATATTCTTTACATTGCGTGTTTTTTGAATAAAAACAACTTGAATTGAATGCTCGCTCTTTCATTTCTCATTTAGTCATAGAGAAGTGTGAAGTAGTAGCATGTTGTACGTGTCTGGAAGTTGAATGGCTGAGTGCATGTATGTGTGTCACCTAGAAATGCTTTATTAGTGCCTGAACAAGACACATGAATACAAATAGTTCGTTCTGTTTGTATATCTCACTTTCTCAACATGAGCAAACCTGTCATTGTGGATTTTGATAAGATAATCACATAAGAGGACAAGCCTGCATGGTGTAAGAATGGTGCATTGATCCCACATGATGCTAGAATTCTCATTGTGGGTCCATCTGCATGCGGTAAAACAGATTTATTGATCAACTTGATTTTTTCCAAGAATGGATTGATATTCAAACATATATTTTATTTAAATACTTGAAGTCAATATCAAGATAAGAACTTGTTTTTGAGAAGAGTCTTCTCAAAAATGAAAGGTATTGAATTCCATGTGATAACATGTTATCATATTCCTGATAACATTGCACACCCAAACATAATACCACAATATTCTCCAGTTATATTTGACAATTTACAACTTAGTCACACATCTCAATAAGGGATAATTTTACTATGGGTAGACATTGTAATATTGATATGGCATATTTTATTCAACGTGTAACATATTGAAATTTGGATAGATATAAAAATCCCTAGCTGAAATATCAATAGGTCTAAGTAAAGTAACTGGCTAATATCGCCAAAGAGATAACATAAAGATTAGATAACATCAGATTGTCCTGACTAAACTGTACAACAGCCTAAGAGGAATTGGAATAATTTTTTGCTAATATATAATATTATATGAAATATTGAAGGTTGAGGTTAGGCATAAACATTTAGTGATCGGCGACCTAACGATCGACCGAGCCATGCAACGTAGAATCTGACCAAACACCTTGGCAGAAATTTATTGCGGCAAAACGGTATGCAATTTGAGGAACAAAAGGTCTCACGTGGCTAACTATTATGATGCATGAAACAAATAATAACATATAGAAAATTAACTAGCATGTAGAGGGCATATTTAAAAAACCTAATAAAAATAATTAAATGTATCCAGGAAATAGGAGGTTACCAAGCGCATGAATACTGAAACAATTTGCATGCACCAATCACATAATGGCAATTGATAGGCGGCAATAGTATGCCGATTCGAAAATATTTATATATATTTCTACAAATGATTAGAATTTGTATAAAATTGTTGTATAGTCTTTGTTTTGGATATGGCCCGAAGGCAAAGAAATTATTAAACATACAACATAAGTAATAATTTAATATTTTAGTACGGTCTATTTGAACCTTGAATGGCGGAGGACTAGGATATTCAAATTTTATGTAAATTTGGAAGTCGGAAATGAGAATTGTAAAATTGAGAAAGGAGAACCAACACTCGCCTGCCAAATGCTACCATGAGAGGTCCCTAAATATTATAGAGCATAATACCTTGCTATAACTTGTAAAAAGCTAAAGTTAGATTGAATTATTAAATTTCTTATAAGACTTTGTGATGCTCTTATAAAGCAAAAGTCATTCTTATTTTAAATAATTTTATAACCCCTTGGAAGAGACGACTCCGGCTACCATAGTCCAGGACCACCAGGAGTTGGATCGACATCAGCAGCTCATAAGAAAATTTCAACACGTGAGTGAGAAATATTGAAATAGTGACAGGGCGCCCTCAGTGCTTCGAAATTACATAATAATCAAAGCTAGCTCGTCAAAAGGGTTTTCTTATAAATTAAGAATTTAGTAAAAAATACTTGCGCAAGTAAATATAGTATTAAAGGTATTTTATTAGAGGAGTAATGAGTCAGTACATATCAGAAGTTCTATAAATCAAAGAAGTATAAAATCTAGGCTAGTAATACATATTCATATGATCTTTAATTTTTGCAATATAATTTGCGATAGTTTGTTGTAGCTCTGATTCACTAGATGAATTGCTCTATTTATTCCGTCAGGTGCCGAATCTTGCACCCTGAGATAAAATATATATTCATTGCAAAGAAATCTATTAGATACTATAGAATTCAAGATATATATTTGGATTATTGGTTGCCAATTTATCAAGTTGATTTTAAGGAAACTATTTTTAATGGAATTGTCCAAGTCGACAAGTATTAGCAAGCTTATATCGCAGCTACATACAAAAGGATGCATATGATTATAAAATAAAAGCACATGGTAACGTTTCGTGCTATAAATTTAGAGAATAGTATTTAGCCTGTGATATTTTACTGATTTCGATTATTGTTCTATTTTTATATTATATATTCTTTATCGCTCTATATATTTTGTGCCCTGATCTATTTTTGCAATATTTGTTAATATATGTATCAAATTGTTTATGGTGTGCAATTTATTTTAATTCCTCAATACTATAGGATAAGTACCATATATATATATATTTATTTATTTTTTAATGAATTATCGAATTATAGTGGAAGCTCATATCTGGGCCTATAAAGATTTTTATGAGACTGTATCCTATTAAAAAACCACGACCTAATTTTTATAATTATATTAAAATATTTCATGCTCTACCGACTGATGCCAAGCAGGAGGCTAATCATTATTTAATATAAAAAATAACGTGACAAACGTTATGGTGCAACACAAAAACATTTCACCAGAGATAATGCAAATATGATTGTTTTATCCAAAATTGATCAATTATCACTAAAATAATACATAGAGACTATGTGGGTGAATATATATCTGCTTCAGAGATTTCAGTAAATTGTGTTCAAATGTGTGGAATTCTAACAAGCATAGTTTTCCTACTATTATGACTGAATGTGTAGCTAATAGTGGGAAATATAGGCAGGGTCTGAATAACTTATTGACATTCAGTAGAGAGTGAGTAGCAGTGAAAGAATGACGATCTCTCGTAGAAGACAAAACGCTAGTGTTGCTCTAATCGATAAGATTGAAAAATTGAGCAAAGTTATTGGAGACAAACATGGAAGCATTGTGCATTTTGAAAAGTAATCTGACGATTACAGAGAAAAACTTTTCAGACCGAGTATCATACCTCTAGTTGAAATGGGGAAAACTAAATCTTCTCACCAATCCGATCAGAGGAGGAAAAGGAGGAACAAGAAGAAGAAGAAAAAGAAGACGAAGAAGAAGAAAGTATGGATCCAGGGGAGGGAGAAGGAGAAAAATATGATGATATTAGTAAAACAACAGAAGTTGCATCACCATCAGCAGCTGAAAAAGAGCTAAGCATAAACGATTCAAGTATATTAAATATTTAATTCAACCAGACTTTAGAGTGATACATCCAGCAAAATAAAGAGGATGAAGAATCAAGTGCTTGCACAATATTTGTATAAATTTCATAGTGAAAAATTAGATAACTCGATTCCTTATGGAATTTCCTATGATACTAACCATGAACTATATTATATGGGTGAGTTTAATGTTGGCTTTGATAACTACTTCTTTTTTATTGATAGCCAAAAATCCGAATTAAACATGGTCTATCAGAAATGTTATTTTCCAAAGACCAAATTCATATTTCTTTGATGAAAAGACCTGAATGAATACAAGGAGATTTTTCCAATAACAAAAGTTTATTTGGATAGACGTGGATATGTGAAATGTAACAGTGGTGTAAAGTCTTGCTTAATTCGAATGATATTTCCTGTTAAAAAAGCAAGTAAAAGAGGCTCAGGGTTATTGAAATTTGCAAAAAATACTTCTTGCAATAGAATTTACCAATATATGACAACTATGATGAATTGGTTCACAGACTTCATTTATTAAAATCATCAAAACTTGCTGGACACTCGGGTCATGATGTTGATATTGCATCAATTATGGGAGAATTACGTGAAGGTGATATTATTGTTTAGTTGCAGAATGAACGTGCACAGATTTGGTGGTAAAAGTGAGAGAGCCACTGCAAAGAAAGAGATTGTATGGAATGAACCAGATCTTGACAGTTTTAGTGAGAGAATAATCCAGGCAATTAATCAACAGGCTGTCAGTGAATCTCTGCATTTGTATTTAGATTCACAATCATCTGATATAGTTAAGAATATTGGATTGAACGAGATTGAAAAGGAACATATCTTCAGTACATTACAACAGCTATCTGACAATATCGATAGGGGAGATAAAGAGAAATCTATCAATTTGGAGAATTCTCTACATGTTCTCAAATCAACAACAGAGATATTCAGATTGCACTTGAATATGATCAACAATAATGAAGTTGACAAGAATTATTTGGATGAGAAATTGAAAGTTATCTCAGACAAGATTAAAAATTTGGAAGTATTAGATAGAAATTATCTGAATACCAGATTGAAACAGCTTAGCACAGAAATTTCCACTGGAGTAAATGAAACTCATTCATTATTGGTTGATAAGGAATATTTGAATAAAACTGTGCAAGCATTGAATAACATTGTTATAACGAAACAAGAGTTTGAAGATCGATTATCTGCAATGACTAATACAATAAAGACAAATTTTATGGAGGGGATTGAACAATTTGTTCCAAAAAACGATTTAAATACATTGCTATCTACGTTTGCCAAAACTCATGTATTGAAAAATGATCTGAGTAGTGGAATGCTAGCATTTATTGAGAAAGATGGATAACAAGCCACAGTCAGAACAATTCGTGAGGAAATAGCATCTTCAATTAAAAATACTGAGGATGGTGAAGTGACAAGATTACAATGTTGGCTGCATTTATCGATTATCTCACTTTATTTGTTCATAGAATAGCCTACCAAATAGTGAGGAAATACATGAAAGTGAGTTTTCATATGAATAAGATCAAGGCAAAACAGCATAATTTGACAGAAGATCAGTAGTAGGCGATCTAATTACCAAAAAAATGGGTCTTAGTATCTATGCAAATGTTCTAAAACCTCAAGTTAGAATCACTCCAATCTTTAACCAATTTCACTATGCAAGTTGCTTAGAAGAAATTGTATGACATTAAGAAATAGATAGCTACATTCTATTTCAACGTGAGAGAGTGTTCTCTACTCCACAACCATCTTTTCCAATTGTAATGGATTTTTCAAGGTGAAACAAGATTGTGGAAAAAACATGCTAATGTTCGAGTTTGAGATGAATTAGATCAGAGATGCATTTGTCTAAGTAAGCTCTGTGAAGTAAAATTTTAAACATGCTAATGATCGAGTGATGCAATGACCAGAGCTAATGACCAGAGCCGCAATTGTCCTTGTAGGTCTTTGAACTGAAATTTTAAACATGCTAATGTTCAAGTGGGAGGAGAATTGGTGCATAATGATATTGCCCAGGTTGTCTCTCAGGAGACATGCATATGAATGCAATTAGTGTATCCTTATCTATAGATGCTGCTACATTGTGCGGTGAGATGAGTGAAAGCAGCAACAAAGTAATGACACACTTTGATATGTCAACTTTCAATGAACTTTCATTCGAGATATATCCCATTGAAGCATTACATAATGTTTTTCAGTTTGATTGTTCTATGTTAAGAATGTAAGATTTGGTGAGGATGATTTAATTTATATCAATATAGATTCAGAAGACAACTTTGAATTCACTATTATTCTTCCAAAAGAATATTCAGCTGTGCTGAATACACACAACATGAAGAGTTTTAAAAGCAAAAGATGAGATTTGAATGTTACTGCTGGTCGTGTTTTCTTGAAAGAGTGGTAAAATCCCCTTGTACTTGTCAACGATGTCAAGTACATCTAGAATTTAACTGCTGGATGGAAAGCAAGCAATTTACAAATAGAGGTTCGGTAAAAATCTGAGAGTTAGAGTTTCACTTGAATCTATGTCTTAGACAAAGATGTTTCAGTTAAATCTGTCAGTAAGATGAGATTTTCGTTTCACTTGAATCTGACAGTTAGACAAAGATGTTTCAGTAAATCTGACATAATATGTTCGTTTCCCTTAAATCTGGCAGTAGTAGAATGTCTCTGTCTCTGCTATAAATCATCAAATAGACTGTGGCTATCTATAAATGTAATTGAGCATGACTATCTATAAATAAATAGAGTATAACAGAGAGAGAGAGCATCATCATTATCATCTTCTTCTTCTTCCTCTCCCTCTTCTTCTTCTTCTTCTCCTCCATGTTCATGTAGATAAGAGAGAGTGATTGAGAGAGAGAGAGAGAGAGGGGTTCATTCTAAGGGCCTGGGGAGGGAGTGAGAGAGGTTCTTCTCCTTCCAAGGAGCGGTGGTGGTGTGGCAGGAGCGGGGGTGGTGGGGGGTACATAGGATGGATGCATTGTGAGGTGGAGGGGGGGAAAGTCATAAAATAAAGTGTTAGAACATACACTCTCATACTACTATATTTAGAGCCACCGAGGTCCTCATGCTGTCCTCTCTTCCAATCAGCAGCATAATAACTATCCCTGCTCCTTTGATATATATTACATATCTATCTCCACCTTCAAATACAAGACAGATTGGACAACAGGGTCAAATATCCATAGTCATAACACAAGATCCAGAGGTGCGTTGAGAATTGAGCCACACAGAACGACCTTCTACAAATCTAGCTCACAGCATATGGGTAACAAGTATAATTCGTTTGCCAAACCACTTGAAGAGGCTCGAACACTGACAGTTTTCAGGACAAGACTGAAAATCTGGTTGATAGCCCAGTGTCCCCATAGTTGGCAATCTCTAATAAACTGATTAGAGAAAACAAAATAAGACGGAAAAAAATGTATTAAGAATCTATCATGTTACTTTCGAGTGCATTGTTGATGTTTCCCGATTCTAATGTTTCTATATAAGTATGAGTTGTGAATGACATATTATTTATAAGTTTTCAAATATTATATTTTCACAGTTTTAAAAATGTATCTAGTCTTACATTGTAAATGGATGTTGAAATTTGAATGTATATGACTATTGTTATTCATACCATTGTTTAGCCTTACAAGTAATGAATTGAATTGAATTATGGTTAATTGAAAACTAAAATGCCACTTAATTCTATGATCTGCAACTTTTCAGTATTGGAGACTTTATTTCCACTGTTTTTTGGTTAAAATATATCCCCATAGCAACGTTTGATCTATTGCACAGTTTCAATGAATTAGGCCGTTTTGACAATACTGACCACTACCTTCAACCTGAAGAGTTCATTGACCAAATACAACTAGTTCAATCCCTAACACCCACCTCTTGGAATATGTGGCAACTTTGATTATTCAGCTTGTTAAGTGGTGAACCTCTGATGTTTTTCCAGATCCATAATCACAAATTCAGGACATTAGACGAATTCAGTGCAGCTTTCCTGGAACAATATTGGAGTAAAAATATACAAATGGATACACTAGCCAATATCATTGCTTGTGAATAATCCTAGGACAGATGACACATATATCATTCTGTTACTACAATTAAATTGAAAAATGCTCAATTAGATGAGCCAATAAGTGATTCTGTTTTAGCAAAAATAATCTTGAAAAAGCTTCCCTTCCAAATCAGAACAGCATTGGCTACACAGCCAATAACTGGTTGCAAACATTGATCAGTTGCAATCATTTATACAATATACACTGTGATGCAATATCAAACCACCGGTTAGATCAATCATACACACAAAATCAACATGATTCAAAGATTATCAGTACCCAGCCAAGCTTATGAACTGGTACCATATATGACGTTCCCGGCATACCCCTCATTTTGAACGTCACAACGATCAGAAACAAAATAATGACTGGAATAATAGAAGTTTTCAAAATCGTCCAACAAACCATTATCCACAGCAAACAAATCGAAGAAATTATTATGATTTTCGACAATCGGCTTTAATGTTTGTTGTTATTTTTGAATTTGTGAGGTGTTTTGTACTGTTAGGTTATCTATTCTTTCATTTAGTTCGCAGGTAACTGTATCTATTCTTTCTGCTAATCCTGTCGTAATTTTATCCTGACTTTCCCTTTGTAATTTATCATTACTTTTAACTCTTCCCTATGATTTCCTACTTTGCTATCAATAGCATCTAACCTCCGTTCTATTGACTGTATGGCATCTGCTGTCCCTTCATACCCTTCTCTACTGTTTGTTTATTTGCCTCTTTAATTCTGTGTTTTCTTTTTTAATTTCCTGCATCATATTATCCATTCTATTTTGTAACATGATAGTGAACATACTACTAGTTTGCTCCATTATTACCTTTCTAAATGGATCTGGCTCGGTATCTGAAAATATACTTTGTTTCGTCCGATGTGACTCTGCCTCTGGGGATACTGGATCTGCGGGCTGCTCCTCACCCCCCTCAACGTTGATCTCTGCTATCCTCTGGTTAAGCGGTGCGTCGGTGGCATCGATCTGAGTGGATGACAGAGGTTGCAGATTTTGTGGATCAAAAACTATCAACCCAACACTTCCTGGTTCCCTTTCTTGTGGCGTATTGACATCTACCATTGTGGGAGTTGATGTGCTGGGAGTCGACAAAGTGGGGTCTGGACAACCGCTGTACATATACGAAAGATCCGAGTTTGCAGGAGTGTGGTTCATGTTACTAATGTGTGTCAAGTGCAATTCAAAAGAGTGATGAATATTATGCAAAGAGTGTTCATGAGGACACAAGGAGGATTCACAGCCAATAGTTTTTGCAATGTGTTGTGGCTACAATTATCAGGATTTATTACTTAAGTTCTTATAAATACTAATATTATTCATGTATGAATTGTTGATTCCTGACTAGCTTACAGACTGTGGCTTATATTATTCTCCAACCGGCTTATATTTAAAATTCAATGGCGGACAAGTTTCAGCAGTTTAGGCCCATAAAAATAATATAGTTCTCTCTAAATACAGTTTCACAGTAATAATAATAGAAATTTATAAAATAATTTCTTCTTTGTTTGAAGCTATTGATTCCCAAAAAGTAGTTTTCAACTTGCCAGCTTTCCCCAGTACAATCTTACTATCTCTCATCCATTCACAACAAATCTCATTATGCATTGACTTGTCTTTAGTTATTATCGGCAATATATGTCTTGTTTTACTCTCGATAATGATTTAATGAGCTCTGTTCCCATCACCAGTCCCACGTTGAATGCACCATGTTTTTTATCTGACATTATTTTTTATTGAATAACGATTTGCCTGGCTTGGCTGCATCGGTGAAGCATGAGTGCAAAAATATATAAGTCTGGTTGTGGTTTTAAGAATACAACTTCAATAAAATCCTTATAGGCTCGCTCAGAGCTCCTGCAGTTTTTTGCTCTTGGACAATTATAGAAATCTTTGGAATGTATTATTTCCAGAGATTAATTAACAATGCAATATATTGCTGAGTAAACCAGCTTATTCCATTAATGATAAATTGTATGGTACTTTCTTATAATTCAATACTGATAATTTGATAAATAGATATGAGATTGTCATGCATAATATTGGGGAACTAATAAAGGATACACCATAAAATATTCGATACATATATTGCACGAATAAATATAAAAACCAGATAAATGTGGAATCGTATAGAGCAACAAACACACACAATAATTACAAGAATAAAAATATCAAAATAAAATATCAAAAACTGTTACACTACTTTTTAGCTCTTCAGCACGAAGAGTTACCATGTGCTTTTTTAATTCATTGATTATATGCATTTCTTTGTATGCAGCTTAGGTATCGACTTGCTGTTGCTTGTTGATTTAGAAAATCTCACTTTATATCTTCTTTCCAAAAGTCATAAAATAATAAATTGATAAATCATAATTATAAATATATTTTTCTATAGGCTTTACTATATTCTCAATATTATATAGATATATATATATATATATATATTATATATATATATCTTAGGGCATAAGGTTCGGCCTCTGATGGAAGTAGATAATGAATTTATCCAGTGAACAAGAGCTATATTATATCATTACAATTATTAAATGATCAATGATTGAGTGAGCATTTGTATTACAAGATTAAAATTTAATATTCCTTTAATTTGTGTACTTCAGGAGATATGTAAATTGACATACTCTTATTTATAAAATATATTTCTTATACCTTCTTAAGACTTGCACAAGTTTTGTAATAATTTTCAATATTTTTTACCTTTCTGATGAGCTAGCTTTTGTATTGTTTCACTCGAAGCACTGAGGGTGCCCTAACTTTATATATTTCGATGATATATCACTCACGTGCTGAATTTTTATAAGCTGTTGGTAGCGATCCGAATTTCCTGGTCGTCCTGGATTTTTAGTGGCCGAAGTCGTCTTCTCCAAGGGATTAAATGGATATTTAAATGACTTTCGCTTTATTGCAGCATCACTAAGTCTTATAAAAAATAAATTAATGAATTTGAACTTTAAGTCTTCAAAAAGTACAATGTAATAAGGTCTTGTGCTCTACAATTTTAGTGTCGTTCCATAGTGTTGTCCGGCAGGCAAGTGGCAGGTTCTACTCTTATTCCTACAATTTTCATTTCTGACTTACAAATTTACATAATTTAAATAATTCGCTACTACGCCATTTAAAGAGATCAAAGTCCATGTGAATCTACTAAATTATTACCTATATGTAGGTATGATGTTTTTTATTTTTTCTTGGAACATATCTGATACCTAAACTGAGTAATGAAAATTTATAAAATCTTATCATGTATAGAATATTTATAAATACATTGATCGGCTATCTATTGCTGCCCATTGATTACTGCAATTTGATTGGTTCATGCAAATTCACTACTGTATACATGTGCCTAGGAACATCCTACTTCCTTATGTCACCTGGTCATATGGGACATTATATGATTCATATATTTTCTCATATTGATCAGGATTTAGAGTTTTATTTTACGAAAAGTTTAATGAACGGTGTTTCTGCCTTTGAACAGTTTTGTCATCGACAGAAAGATTGTTTATTTCACTTGTTATCAAAATTATTGTAGTTTCTCTTTTGTGTTTTTCATAACAATCATGCTCGGCTTGTGCGACTGATAAAAATTGTATTTGAAATGGCTTCATGTTTGGCATTGACTGAGTTATATATTAATACCCCACCTTACATAATGGTGGAGGCTCGAAGGTTTTTAATCCACTTTTAAAATTTGGACTTTTTCAGTTACCTCAGTGAAGATTCAATTTTGTGTTTTCATTGTTGCTGTGTTGTTGTTGTGATTTATCTTCTCATTTATATTTGTATTATGGAATGAGTGCAGTGGTAGATCTTAGGAATATTCGTACAAAAGAATTGAATCTTAAAGAAGCGTTGTTTATAGCTCAGCAATATAGATTGTTTGTTCCCCCAAATGCGGATTTAGATTTTTGAGATCTCATATAGGATCTTGAAATTGTCGTTGTTACAGCCTGAACAGCATTTACTTAGTCAAGAGAAAGCTCTGAATCATATAATAGAAGGGTCAGGTTATTGAACGAATTAGCGTTACAGCATCCCAATCTTGCCTTTTTAGAGCAGACGTTGAGAAGAAAATTTACTCTGGATTCCTCAGAAGTTAGTAAAAGTGAACAACCTATATCTGGAGACGAGGATTCAAATATTCTTAATAAAACTTTTATTGAAAATAAGATAGTGCGGTTCAGACAGACGCTATTATAAAATCGGATACAGTTGGTTCATTTGAAACATTGAATATGGCTGATAAAAAGCGACCTTTCTTAGCTCCACGGATATATGGAGGAAAGAAATCGGAGGATGTTATAGATTTTTTTATTCATTTTGAAAGAGTTTCAAATGCAAATTCGTGGGATGAAAAGGATAAATTACTATATCTACCATTTTACTTAGAAGGCAGTCCTTTGAAATATTTAGATATGATCCAACTCTCGTTGACGGAAGCGAATAGATGGGATTACAAAAATGTTCGATCTGAGCTCGAAAAGTATTATCAGCCTATTCACATGGATAGGTATGAAATGGAGTTGACAAAACATAAAATGAACCGTGTGAAGCAGCTAGGGAATATATGGCCCAAGTTTTAGGATTGTGCTCAAAGGTTGACCCGCATATGTCGGAAGGTAGGAAAATAAAATATGTATTGAAAGGATTGTTACCTCATATTCAGGTAGGGTAATAATGCTGCCTAACGAATCCATCGATGAGTTAGAAAGAATTTACAGCGTTTTGAATTTTCTCAATACATAGTGGAAGATAGAGTAGGTCTAGCAAAGCTTCAATAGTTCAACGGGATTCATATGATCATCACATTATGCAGATAAGTAGAAATGTGGATAACTTATTGCGGAAAAAGAATTCGCGGGGAGAAGATTCAATGACAGCAATACGAGTGGCAACGAAAATAATAGGTCTTATGGGAACAAATTCAACAATGGTATTGAGAAGGGTCAAAGGTTAATAGAAATAGGTATGAAGGAAATAGGTTTGAAGGGAATAGGGTTGAAGGAAATAGGTTTGAAGGGAATAGGGTTGAAGAAATAGGTATAAGGAAATAGTTTGAAGGAAATAGGTTCGAAGGAAATAGATTTGAAGGGAATAGGTTTGATCGAAGAAATAGGAATGATAGAGAGGGAGATATTCATCACAAAGAAAATATCAAGTTTCAAAGAAGATGGTGTGCGATATGTGAGACCACTACGCATACGACAGCTGAATGCAGTTTAATTTGAGAAACAAAAAACGGAAGATGAATTTTTTTGTCATATATGCAATGCCAAAAATCATTCCACTATGTCGTGTAGGTACAATGGGAGAAAGAATGACTCAAAAAACTTGTAGCGGGGGCTCAGTTCTCGGCGACAGAGTATAGGGGCCCCTTTTCACGTAACAAACGTGATGAATTGCAAGAATCGGATGTAAAAGACATCGATGATGATAATAATAATAATACTAAATCAGGTGTGACAGAAACGTCATTTAAAAATGGGATATTGTGTGTTGAGGATTCAAACCTATAGGTAATAGCATAGTAGAAACAAATATGAGTATGGATCATGTTGAGGATGGTGATAGTCAGAAATTTATTAGTTATTCAAATTCATTGTTGAGTAAGAATCATAAAACGCCGATATCAATTCAAGCAATATCTTGCGAAGAAATATAAAGATATTATTAGATACGGGTTCAAGTGTCTCACTCGTTAATCTTGAATTGATTGATCATTGTCAAGGTCAGTCATTGTTTGAAACAGACGTCATTCTCACAGCCGCGAATGGGTTACCAGTTAAGTCGTTGGGCAAGGTTTGTTTTGATTTTCAAGTTGATGGAGTCAATGTCACTTGGGAATGTTTTGTAGTGAGATCATTGTCCTACAGTTATTGTTGGGTGTTGATTTTTTGTCTCGACACGGAGTCCGTTTAAATTTTCAAAAACAAGAGATGAAGATTCTTTTAAACAATAACAGTATTGTTGTTCCATTTTCAGTACATGATGAAATTGCGAAGACGAATTTAATTCAAGTTAAAATGGATGAGCAGGTTATTATAAAACCGAAAGAGATATTAAATATTGATGTTCATGTTGATAAGCAAATTATGTGGATCAGCAAATATGGTGTTGAACGAAATATTACTGACTCATGCTACTTGGAGCTGAAAAGTATTACTGACGATAATAAACATTTTGTTAACAAGATGAATGAATCAATAATCATCGATAAACAAGAACCAGGCCATGGAAACAGTATATTGAACCGATTACAGAAAAAATGTGAATCAGCGATTTGTGTGAACAGTGAAGGTGAAAATACAGAGTCAGATTTGAATTATTGTAATTATCCGAAAGATATGAAGAATAATAAAATTGAAACTGATGGAATTGTTATTAATGAGAGTTGGTAGAGAAATATGATGACATAATTTTGAATAGTTTGGAAAGCGTGTCCCAGTTAGCGTTAATAGCGATGAAATATTTATTGAAACAATAATTCTGGAGAGGTTTGAAAAACGAACTCAGACTCAGCGAAAGTATTACATGAGACAATATTGCTAGTAGAACGAGGCCTTTTAGCTGATTTGCAGTTGTCATTCAATGAAGAACGCTGAACTGTTTGGGACTAATACATCATTCGATGTCAGATAAATTAAAAATAATCATTGTCCGATATTGAGAACGATTTTTTTGAATTCTCTTTTGTCATTACGAGCGGAGAAGTAACTTCTCTACAGAATCAACTTATTAGAGATGATGCGCAAGGTCCGTGAGAGATTACCGGAGATATTAAGAGAAGTGCAGGAAAAACAAAAAGATAGTTTTGATAAAAGACATAGATTAGTAGCTTTCAATAAAGGAGATAAAGTTCTAGTTTCGTATCCTAGTATCAGGCTGATACTTGTAAAAATTCAATAATCCTTTTCATGGGCCTTTTGTGGTATCAAGGAAGTTATCTGATTTAAACTATGAAGTGTTATTAGAAAAGCGGGGAAAGATTGTTCCAGAAATTATTCATGTAAGGAGAATGAAACTTTTTCATGAACGAAAGTCATAGCAAGGTGTGGAAAAGTGGAAAAAGTTTTATTTCAATCATTATACCATAATAATGTCGTCTGTAATCTAGATATTGAGTTTTTTTTTTCGTTGGGATGATAGTCATGTGACAGGTGAATTAAATTTTGGGATTTTATGATTTTTTTTTCACTGAGCTTGTAGGTAGTGATAATTTCAATCGTTTATGTCCAATAAAATTTTTCGATTAGGGCAGTAGTTTTCGAGTTAGGTATTTTCAATAATTTTCAAAAATTTTCTTTTTGGGGTTTTGTGATTTTTTTTCTTCATATAAAGTTTTGTTTTAGTATTTTGAAACATATTCTGGAAATTCAATGTAATTCACCGAACGAATCTGTTGTGAAGGAAGTTTTTCAAACGACGATTTTGATAGCGTTCGATATTGATTGACTTCTACTAAATTTTTGCTCTACTGGCTGCCAAGAGGCGAAATTATCGAAAAATTCAGAAATCTCCAGTTCATGGAAAACAATTTTGTGATTTTTCGATTTTTTTTTTCGGGAATCTTATTTTTTAGGATGAGTACATTCAACTTTGTTCTGTGAAAAATTTTGTTTAGAGCAAAGGGTTTTGAGGTTTTTCATTTTATAGTTTTTGTTGGTGACCTTGTATAGTAGCAAAAAATTTTTTTTTTGAATTTAAAGATGAATTTTAGGTCATTCGCTTGCATTTCTAAAATGGGATAGGATATGTGAAGTAGATATTTTTGAGATATTTGAGGGTTCGTGAGTTATTTCAATAGGTAGTAAATTTTCGGCTACAGTCAGACACGGATTTTGAATTTCGCGCGTTTCTGCTGAATGGTTATCTACTGATTTTGAATTTCGCGCGTTTTTGCTAAATGGTTATCTGCTATTTTTCTATGGTTTATGTTGGGATTTCATTTTGGTTTCATGATATTTGATGGATAGTTGTATTCTACATATATTGGATTTTGGTTTTCAGTTATGATGAGTCCGATGAGTTCTTTTTTTTTACGATTTATGATGATTACAAGGTATGCGGCGTATCTTGATTGTTAGTCTAGAAATTTCAGACAAATTCGGAAAAAGTCGATTTTCGAAAAAAATTTTATTGCAGTTTCATATTTTCTTAGCATAGATTTTAGCATTGCGATAATTATAATTTTGTTTAGGGCAAAGGGTTCTGAGATATTTCACTTTAGAATTTTGGCCCTTTGGATTTTATATTTCATTATATTAAGGTTATGAATAAGTTTTATTGAAATATTTTCAAGGGTTATTAAAGGTAGATATTTTGTTGATAGAATTCATGAATTAAATATTTGAATTTGTTGTCATAAGGTGTTGATAATTAAGGTTTAATGGTGATAGTCATTTTTTTAAGTCGTATTTTTTTGAAGTCATGCGCTATATTAAAGTCCCTAAGAGAATTTTTGTAAATATTATTCGTAATTATTTATCATTTCATCATTGTTTATCAGAATTGATTATAATATTTATGGATTTATCATCCAGTGGTTGAATAATAGGATTATATTTTATTTATTTGATCTGTTTTCGATGGGGTCTTATGATTCAAGCCTATAATTATAAGTCCTCGTAAAATTTTATTAAAGTATTATTACTGATTATTGTTGCTGGAGGTGAAGTCCATATTTTTCAATGGTAATATAGACCAAACTTATTGTCCATGGGTTATAATAAACGGTTATAGGGGAATTTTTTAGCTATGGATAGCAGAGTTTCAGTTTTATACGTTTATATCTTTGAATTGAATTTCGTTTTATAATTTTTTCTCAGTATAAACTAATGATTACTATATTCTTGATTATATTTCATGATAATATTTGAGTTTCATTGTGTCATGGTTCTAATATTAATGGTTTTGAGTAGAAAAGTTTTTCTTTTGGCACAATAGGTTGAGTTTAGGGCTTATTATTATGGTTGAGTTTTTATTTTCAGAAGTGATTTTTGGTAATCATTGTAGAACCATGTTTTACGATATAGAATCAGTTATTATAGAAGAGGGTTTATTATTCCATGGTTACATATTTATAATTTTAGGGTACAGTTACCTATGAAAATTGGTATTTGGCTGGGTTTTACATTTAATTTCACCAGTTGCATTATTGATTTTGTATTGATTTTACAGTTATGATTAACCATGTTATATTTCATAGTCATTATAATTATATCTCAGTTATTTCAAATTATGGTTATTCCAGGAAAATGAACAGGAAATATGGTTGATGGATAGTTTACCATTTTATGATAACCAAATGGTCATGTTTCATTCACATAATTACATATTCTGATTACATGTTACATTTTTGTAATATAACATTATCACTGATATAACTTTCTTTTTTTTCTCGATAAATCATGGTACGTTTTAATATTTGGTGCCACGAAAAAGTACAGTAATGTAATTCATTGTTTTGTTATTTTATTTTTGCGTTTGTACTGATGTGACCTACGTTAAGAAAGTGCAATTGTCACGTATTTTTGTTTAGTTGTCAATCTTGTTATTCATATCCAGGGCAAGGTCGTTCATTGAGTGACAAACGTTGTTATTGATACTTTTAAACGTTCACTAATAGAAATTCATAATGAAGCTGTTATAAGACAATTATATTTTTGATGGATGAATATTTTATTCACTTTTATTTTGACTTGAATTTCTTTCTCAATAAAAATATAACTAGAGTATAAGTTTTTATATTCTGATGATTTATTGTATGATTGTGATTTTGTTTTCATATGACTCATATATTGTTCTGATTTCAGAATTGTTCCAGTATATATATATAGGCCTATGCACTTCTAATAAATTGTATCATTTCTAGGTTTCTGATTAATAATATATGCTAACCAGCCAGTCCAGTTGTTAATTGTAATATTCACGTCGAGTTTATTAATATTATTGTAAACGTTTCTCTTGATTTTTTTTTATTACGATTCATTTGCGGTTGCTTCAAGTAGAGTTTTTTTTGTTTGTAAGAGGTTCTGTTACGCATAAACATGTCAATTATGGTACATTTTGCGTCATTTCTCATTCTCACGACTTTCACGGCGCAACTGGAGGCAGTCAGGGTCTTCGCGGGAGTTTTCTACAAGGAGCTACGTCACGCTGTAGCGTATGAATCATCGGTTCCACTAACATACGAGGTAGATTTCCCGGCAGCTCAGCTCGACATCTTGCAGGCGGAAAGGGTGTTCTGGCCTAACTGTCAACAAGAGGATTGCAGTTTAGCGGATGCGGTAGAAGTTTTGTATAATTCTACAAACGGAATTCTTCGCAACAGTCATGCTGCTTTCAACTCTTCAATTCGTTTGGGAACTCAAGCTTCACGAAAGACCAGAGCGATCGATGTTGTCGGCGATTTTCTTCATTTTTGTTGCGCAGTCGCGACGGATGGGGAACTTCATAAGCTGGAATTCAACGAAAAACATGTAGCTGATCACCTCAACGCATTCCAAGGGTTGGTTGCAGACGACCACAAAGATTTAATTCGGATTTCTCGCAACTTGAGGCAGTTTGCTGGAAATTTTTCTCAGCAATTTCACGATGCGTATAGCAAATTAACAGACAGTATGAGATTATTCGTACAACAGAATGTATCGGAGGAGAAAACACTGTTCACAAACCAGTTATTAATTTACATTTTTCACCTCTACTCACATGTAAATATTTTATCACGGCAGGAATTCATAAATACTGCGAAGGAACGCTGTGATAAAAAGCTTTTACCCTTTTCGCTGGTACACCCCAATTTATTACGTTCAGATCTCTTCAGATTGGAGAAAGGATATAAGTCGAAAGGACACCAGTTAGCTATACCTCTATCGGATTTGCAGCGATATTTTGATCTTCCACTTACGACTTGCGTGGTGAAGGAGAACTCCATGGTGCTTAGCTTAAAAGTACCGTTGGTCAGCATCGGCGGACAGTTTCAATTGCACAAGTATGTGAGGACACCTATGTATTTCGACGGCCAGATTTGTCAGCTTCAGCAGCAGGATTTCGTTTTGGCGCGGAGACAGGAGGACGGTGAGATTCAGGTCATCTCGGGAGATCATCTCTCTTCTTGTCGGGCACAGGACGATTTCTTATGCTATCTTCCGCGGCTGGTGCATGGAGGACATATGTCATCGAGATGTATGCATCACTTGTTTGCGGCGACAGAGCTGAAGGACATCCAACAATATTGCAGTTTAAGCTGTCGTCCAGCTAAGCAGGAGTTGGAGATCGTCGAATTTTCGCCTTCGGAGTATATCGTCGCGAATATACAGGCCAACACTACAGTCACTTGCGAGGGAGGTTCGTTTCATCATCTTCAACCTATTCCGGGAGCAATGTATGTGGTTTTACCCTGTCATTGCGAGATTTCGGTCGGCGGGAGAATAATGGTGAGAAAGACTTTTCCGTGTGACGCAAATGTTGATAAACAACCTCAGGTTCTCCATTACTTACCTTTGCATTGGGTTAAGTTTAATTCGTTAAAAATTGATGTTTTGCAACCGCATTTCAATCCTAATTTTGTTAATTTTAGCGAAATTTTAAAAACTGATATAGATATAAAGGTTCCGGAATTTACAGTTCAAGACGTAATATCGTCAGATATATTTCACAAAGTAGATCTTCCAAATTCTTGGGGAGATGTTGTAAATTCCTCTAGTTTTGTTTTTTATATATTATTTGGCTGGTTAGGGTTTTTAACTTTATTCTGTGCATATTTAGGCATCAAGTTGTATGTGTGTAAATTATCTGCTGTAACGGTAGCACAACCCAAGATACATATAATCGATAGTTAGGAGTTATATAGTTACTTTTTGATGGATTAACTGTTTTATTGTTTTTTTTCTTGACTATATAGTTATGAGTCATAATGTACTTATAAAGTTTTTTTTTTCTTCTTCGATTTTTATTGCAGCTTTTGAAGTAGTTCAATGTTGATTCACAAATAAATTATTGTCAATTGAGATTTTCTTTTCATAATAAGTTGAATATTCATGTATATTAATGTGTATAATATTGAAAGTTAGTTTCATATATAATCAATGTTATTGTGCAGCATAGTTTCGTTTTGAATTTGATTTGAATGTTTGTAATTTAGTTTGAGTAACCTACCTTTCTATGTAAAAGTTTGATTTCAATGTATAGTAGCATTATCAAGTCAATCAGGCACACGTTTGTTTCCCGAGTATATTATTTTGTTTAATCATTATTTTTTTTTTTTTGTTCCCCTCTTGACTACAGACTCAGGGACGAGTCTTTCAGCGGGATGGGTGATGTGTCACCTGGTCATATGGGACATATATATGATTCATATATTTATCTCATATTGATCAGGATTTTAGAGTTTTATTTTACGAAAAGTTTAATGAACGGTGTTTCTGCCTTTGAACAGTTTTGTCATCGACAGAAAGATTGTTTATTTCACTTGTTATCAAAATTATTGTAGTTTCTCTTTTGTTTTTCATAACAAACGTGCTCGGCTTGTGCGACTGATAAAAATATGTATTTGAAATGGCTTCATGTTTGGCATTGACTGAGTTATATATTAATACCCAAAATTTTACTAGTCGGTGTGTGAGCTCGTTCGTTAGGACTGAGAGTAAAGTCCGGCTGTTCTGGTGAAGGGGATAGATTTTGTTCTTGTTTTATAATACAGTTTTCCTGTCACAGTTCGGGCAGTTTAAAGAGAATTGTATTATTGAATAAGAAGGGATCTGAACCCACTTCATTAGATCAGTTTTTTTTATTTATTTTTCATTAATAATTAACGTCGCGATTAACCAGTGGATGCCAAATTGGGGGCCATTATCATAAAGGTAGGTGACTACTGAGTCATTGTTTTAATTTTTCCATAACCACAACAAATTTAATCTTCACTAGCAGCCAAGCGAGTAGCCCTTGAAATATTCATATTTTTATTGTTATTTCATAATTTATAATTATAATTCTAATTTTTTTGTACAAATAATTTATTGTTTTGTTTTAATTATCAAAACCAGTACGATCATTTGCCTAACCTCAAGTTTTCCAATACTTTATATAATATAAGTTGCAAATAACTTTCTTTTTCTATTGGCTGTTCTAATTTTAGCCATGATAGTTGTTATCGCATTTGGCAATACTAGACTAGCTATTTCACTTCAGACCTATAAAATTCTCCCAAATAGGGATTTTGATGGCCCATCCGAATTAATATGTTACACTGTAATGAATATACATTTATACCACCAATAAAAATAAATTAGAATATTAAGGAAGTAGGATATTCCCAGGCGCATGAATATATTAATGAATTTGCATGAACCAATCAAAATCAGTGATCGGTGGGCGGCAATAGAGAGCTGTTCGAATGTATATATAAATATTTCTATAAATGATAAGAATTTATAAATGATCACTACTTAGTTTATGTATCAGATATGGTCCGAATAATTATGAAATATTATACCATAAGAATAATTATTTAGTAGATTGGCACAGACTATTGATCTTTTAATGGCATAGTAGTGAATTTTAAATATATATGTAAATTTGTAAGTCGGAAATGAAATTGTAGAAATAAGAGTAGAACCTGCCCACTTGCCTGCCAGATGCCACTATGGAACGACACTAAATTTTGTAGAGCACAAGCCCCTTAGAATGTACTTTTGAAAGACTTGAAGTTTAAATTCATTAATTAATTTTTCATAAGACTTAGTGATGCTGCATTAAAGCAGAAGTCGTTTAAACATTCATTTATTCCCTTGGAGAAGACAATTTCGGCCACCAAAAATCCAGGACGACCAGGAAATTCAGATTGCTGCCAACATCTTTTAAAAAATTCATCACGTGAGTGATAGATTATCGAAATATATAAGTTTAGGGCACCCTCAGTGCTTCGAGTGAAACAAATATAAAAAGCTAGCTCGTCGGAAAGGTTATAAATATTGAAAATTATTATAAAACTTGCGCAAGTCTCAAGAAGGTACAAAAAAAATATTTTATTGGATAAGAGTTGTATCAAATTCACATATCCAAGGTGCACAGATTAAAGGAATATTAATTTTAATCTTATAATATACATATGCTCACTCAATCATTGATTTTATTTAACAATTTGTAAGATATAATGTAGCTCTGTTCACTGGATAAATTGATTTTTCTACTTCCATCAGAGGCTGAACCTCAAGCCCTGAGATATATATATATCATTGAGAAATAAACTGAGATCTATAGTTTATTATAATATTAATAATTTATGATTTATCAATTGATTATTTTATGATTTTTGGAAAGAAGATATACAGTGAGATTTTCTAAATCGACAAGCAGCAGCAAGTTGATACCTAAGCTGCATGAAAATAAATGCTATTATTAATAAATTAGAGCACATGGTGAAGTTTCGTGCTAAAGAGCTAAGAAGTAGTGAGCCTATCTGTGATATTTTATTTTTGTTTTCCATATTTATTGTGTGTGCTTGGTTGCTCTATATGTTCCCATATTTATTGGCTTTTTGATATTTACATGTACTATATATGTATCAATTTTTTTTCCCTCCACCTACTGGCTAAAGTACTCACTTTACTCCCTGAAACATAATACTAAAGTGTCACTTTTTCGCTCTCGGTAGTAAAAAACAGAAAAACTCCCTAGGGAGTAAAAGTGACTCCATTTAAATAACATGGGAAGCATCTCTATTTTAAAAACTTACATTATAATAGGTTAGAAGGTCTAACCTCAGATGAGAAAGCATAAAGAGGTGTCTGTCATTGAGTCAACTGAATTCAATACCACAACCAGAAATTTGATCAACTCATGAAATATATGTTTGTATGATATTATATTCTTAATATTAGTAGATGATAAAAATTTATACGATTTTTGAAATATCTTATTCTATTCAAAATACCAGCCAACAAATTTTTTGATCTGCAATTCAAATCTGAACCGCGTGATCTGGAGTCAGCCATTTTTGGTAAACACCCAGCTGATATAATTGTTACAACTTTAGCTGATAGATAGCACAATCGCAGTGCCAATCAGACGGCCGGTTTAAAGTTTTAGATTTTAGGTTATGTTGTTAGGAAACATTGTCACCAATAAATAAGTTATTAAAATGATTTTATTTGCAGTTTCTATAAAAAAATGTAGATGGAGGAAAATGTTGTGTACATCACGAGTGAAAAATACTTTTTCTCCCTCAGGAAATTGTTGCCCTCAGCTTCGCCTCGGGCTTCAAACTTTTCCCCAGGGAAAAAAGTCGTACTTTTCACTCTAGATATACAAATAACTATTTGGTGTATCCTCTATTGATTCCCCAATTCCATGCATGACCAATCTCATATTCATTTATCGAATTATCAGTATGAAATATCGAGAGAGTTACCATCCGATTTTATTATTTATAGAATAAGCTGGTTTACTCAGCAAT
>NC_052507.1:45044676-45180167 GCF_014356525.2 Nilaparvata lugens
CGAAGCCTGGAGCAAGCACAAATGTGAGACTCATGATCTGGACATGATTCCAAATGTCCTGCATCGTTTAAAAAGTCTGTCAACGAGATAATACCATGATTATATAGTTCCTCCTCAAGCTCGATCACTGCATCCTGCAGACGTAGCTCACTGTTTGACAACATGTTGCAGTAGACTGACTACCTTTCAGTGTTGACCAACGATCTATATTAACTGAGTTAGTATATATAGATCGTTGGTGTTGACAAGCCTCCTTATACCAGACAGAGAGAAGTGGAGGGGGTAACATTTCCTGTTTCAACAGGTCCATGATGATGTCACCCCATCATGACTCACTTCTCAATTCCTCATTATCAATGGTAATATAAGAAGAAGTATCTTTTTCTATAGAATTTAAGTCTTTAAACATTAATCCTCTATGGTGTAGTGGTTAGCAAGTCAGCTTTCCAAGTCAGAGGTTCCAGGTTCGAATCCAAGGCGGTAAAGGTAAGTATTAAAGGTCAGTATCAACAGAACCAGAGGATATATTTTTGCATGTAGAAGTCTGAACACTCAGTTTGCACTCAACTATACTTATCACTAGTGGGTAGAGAAAAGAAAAATGTATTTTTATTTTTTCCATATACTGTACATTTATTTTCCATTTTGAAACAGAATATATATATATATATATATAGGTCTCCAGAGTGCATGGTCTGCAGCCTAGCCGCATGTCGCCTTCTTGTCGAATTCACCAACTGTCTTGGATTGCTCCATGAGACTTCATCAGGGCCGTTTGATGTACAACCCCTTATGCATCACCATTTTTCTTTTCTTCTCTTTTACTTCCTATATCCCTTTCATTACAAATTTCCTTTTTTCCAATAGTTCTGAATGTCATCTTCATCTGATTGCCTGGAGATCATAAGGCTCTCATTTCTTGTTTAGTAACTTACTGTCCAGTTTCTGTCTTCCTTCAGCCATCTCCTTATTATTTACAGTCCATCATGTTGCTTGACTGCTGTCTCTCTCTCTCCTCCTTCATGATACATTCTCTCATATATTTGAATATTCTTTTGTTTCTTCAAGTTGTCTGTCACATTTGATGATTCCTTGCCTGCCACCTACACTACTGCCACTTGGTGCCCTTTCTCTTTCTCTTCAGACTATCACCCTTCTTTGATGGACCTTCTGTTCATCCTGTGATGCACATAAAATTAACCTTCTGTTATTCACACCTTATTACTTTGTAACTATCTTGCATTTAGTATGATCATCTGTTCACCTCAGATCATAGTAGAGTATGTGGTGATCCTGTCCCATGTGGAGCATCATGTGTGGTGACCTAGCTCCAGGAGGGCATGGATCACACAAAAAATGATTTTTATGAAAGTGCTCACTTTTACGGGTACATGATATATGCCTCTGTGTAATATCAGACCTGAAAATTTATTTAATTGGTTGAGAAGTCTATAGTTTATCCCAGATGTAGGATTGGTGTTCCAATAATATTGAGCTTAAATAAAGCAATCTCAAAATTTATTACCTGGTTGTTGTTCTGATAAAGTGCCAATGCAACCCGAACAAAGATATAGACCACAAATCCATGTATGATGCCTCTACCAATATCAGAATTGATGATGAATACTCTATGAAATAAATATAATTTCCGAAAAGAGGTTTGAGTACAGAATCTAATCCTATCATGCTGGATCACATTGACTTAACTAAACCTGCAAAATGCCACATACACTGTTTAATTTAGTCTGGAAATATAAGCTAAGTTGCCGACAGTGACCAATGTAAAAGCAAATGTAAGCAGATCATATTTATTAATCCCACAGTGATCCGCTGATACATTAGCAACCATCCACAACCTTCCACTCAATTAATTTCCCAACTTGTTACACTGACCATATAGGTCTATCACAATACCAATGGTAACGTGTCGAAGACGATATCAAGGTTTTCCGAAAAGAAACAAACTGGAGATATACTCAGTTATTTCAATATATTGACAATTTTCAAGATAAGCAGATAGTGAATAATAATGTTTCAAGTTAATGGTGATGATCAGTATAATGTGTTCTGGTTTAACAAAAACAGACATGTACAGATTACAATTTAATAATAATTCAAGAATTGAAAGAAGATGTATGTTAGAATAATAATTACAGGTTGTTAGCTCTGCTTTGGAATAGCTTGATCGATAGACAGATTATTATAAATTAATCTATTTAATGATGATTGTTATAATGTAGATTAATGATGGATTTCCCCTGATTACAATCTGGTCATGACCATTAATTTTCACTAGAATTTTATCACTCATGAATCGTAGATGGGGCCCCAATATATTACTAGAAGAACACTCATGCGTCTATGTTTTCCTTTTTCCTTGATTCGCAAATAATTATTTCTCTGCCATGTGCTGGTTTTTCTGGCCTCCAAGTAGAACGTGTTGCTGTATATTACTCTGTGATTCATGTAGATTTAATCGGGTATTTTACGTTAATTATTATCTCCACAAACAAAAGGAACTTTACAATTACATTTAAATTCACAATACAGTTAAAAACAATTTACATAAAATTTTTCAACAAGAATGCAAGTTTACTCAAAACGTGTGACTAGGGCAAGATCAGTGCTAGAACAGCCCAAAAATCTTCTTCCTCCAATTAAATTCACAATTCTATGAATCTCTTTGTTTCTAATTTGCATAGGATGATTGCTATTAGTTGCAGCTGAGTGAGGTAGTGCACATGTCATATTTTATGAAAAATGGTTCTTTTGTTTACATTCAATTCCCTGACTTACAAGATGAATAAATACATTCAAACATAAATAATTCAATCATTTCAAAATACAGTTCAATTCCAACAGTGTAGGTGAATTAATAATAATACATAAAATTACAATAACAGAGATCTCAACATTCTATGTTGCATCTCAACAATTCAAATTTTGGTATCCTTTTCTTTATCCTCTGATTGGTTGTTCGTGCGAAGAGGAATAAATCTAGCGAGATCACTACTATTTGATATTTATTTGTTAATAATCCAAACAATAAATATCATTAAATCAAATAGTACCGTTTGTCAATGTAGACTTACATACAAAGAGTATTTGTAACTTTTTGCTATTATTGTACATCAGAATACTATATCTTTTTTATAATTTGTTTTTCAAAAATATACTCATTTATTGTGCTAATAATTTTGATTAGCTTATTATTATATATTCCTTTTTTCCTACACAATAACGAAAAATAATAATTTATAAATAAACATGCCATCACATTATATTATACAATAAGCAGTCTGAATGATCTTGACTCTATATTGGTGTTCTGAGCATTCGAACGTTTTAGGTTAGGTTTACCACAACATTCCCTTAACCTATAGATGTGATTTTAATATAAATTTCACAAATTAATAGAATAAATAAATAATAAGCAATGAACTCAATTGGTTTACTGGAAGACTGATTCAATTTGATATTGTTATCAGTTAGCAGTAACGTTGATAACCATTACATTTCAAGATTGTTTGCTGCCTCTGCCTTGATTTTCATAATATGATTTGGAGAATCAGTTTTTTTTAAGTAGCCACTGGAACTTCATATATATATATATATATATATATATATATATATATATATATATATATATATATATATATATATATGTATATTCATATATATACATATTTATACTCTCCAATAAGACCAAATAACAATTAAAAGGAAGCACCCCTGCCACCACCCATCCGGTTGACTGCCGCCAACTGCTGATGGTGCCTCGCCCTGGTAACCATTGGGGACTGGCCCACCGTGAAGAAAGTGACGCACCAGTCCTTCTGAGTTGGCAGATGCCCTTGCTCAGTCGCCCAAGGATCAGAGTGCGCCTTCATGATGGACGTCAAGGTTGAGTGAAGCTGTGAGCGCTTCATAGGCTGAAGTGGGGCAGTGCTAGAGCACGGCCATGCAGGGCGAAGCCCCGGCCATAGCAGTGCACAAGCATGGTGAAGTAGGGCAGTGCGAGAGCACAGCCATGAAGGGTGAAAGCCCAGCCATAGCAGTGCACAAGCACGGCAAAGTAGGCAGTGCGAGAGCATGACCATGCAGGGCAAAAGCCCAGCCATTGCAGTGCACAAGCACAGCGAAGTAGGGCAGTTGAGAGCATGACCATGCAGGGTGAAAGCCCGCCATAGCAGTGCGCAAGCACAGCAAAGTAGGGCAGTGTGATAGCATGGCCATGCAGGGCAAAAGCCCAGCCATAGCAGTGCGCAAGCACGGCGAAGTTAGGCAGTGCAAGTGCATGGCCACATAGGGCAAAAGCCCGGCCATAGCAGTGCACAAGCATGGCAAAGTAGGGCAGTGCAAGAGCACGGCCATGCAGGGCAAAAGCCCGGCCATAGCAGTGCAAAAGCACGGCTCCTTGCAGGGTGAAGCCTGGCATGCAGTGTGAAAGCCGCACACGCAGTGCAAGAGCACGGCATGCAGTGTGATAGCACGGCTTTCCGCAGGGTGAAAGCCTGGCATGCGGTGTGAAAGCACAGAATGCAGTGTGAAAACAAGGCACGCAGTACGAAAGCACAGCATGCAGTGCGAAAGCACGGCCCCGCAGGCAAATGCCCGCACTCAGTGCAAAAGCCCGCACAGGTAGTGAGCGAGCTTGACCTCAGCAGTATGGAAACACTGCAGCCAGATTGCTAGCTTGTTCGAACGTTCTGTGCAAACATAACATATTGGTCAGTGTGTGTCTGGATTATCATTATGCAGATGCACACCTTTGCGGTGCAGAAGCACAGCAGCAGTGCGAAAGCATGGCAGGCATGAACTCAGCCAGGTCTTGGCTCCTGTCTCATCTCCTGGGCACCCGACCCTGAGGGCTATATCCCATTAGAGATGAGGCAATTCCATTCCAGTCAAACCACTGCCAATCCGCCAATATGTGTGAACAGAGATTTAGCCTGCTGATTACCACAAAATATGTTTGGCATATCGAGCAGTTCCTGCGGTACCACGTGGAGGTACTCCTCGACACATTGAGAAGCTTGGAAAAATTCTGTGGGTGAGAGTTTTTGTCCCACCAGCCAAAGCCAGCATGGAAAAAACCACTCTCCCTGGAAGGTTTTGGAAACAGCCCGAGGAAAAGGAGGTGAAACAGGAAAACATAGATTTTTTTTTTGAAACTGTACTCTGTAATATCATCTTTTAATTGTTATTTGGTCTTATTGGAGAGTATAAATATGTATATATATGAATTTCTATTTTTTTTTCTTATTATTCAGGTTATTAGCTGAATGGAGTGAATGAGTGGTCCCTCCCTATCATTATAATTAGAGAACTATAATACTTGTGACAACTAGTTCCAGTGGCTACTTGAAAAAAAAACTAATTCTCTAAATCATATTATGAAAATCAGGGCAGAGGCAGCAAACAATCTCGAAATGTAATGGTTATCAATGTTACTGCTAACTGATAACAATATCAAATTGAATCAGTCTCTTCCAGTAAACCAATTGAGTTCATATTGCTTATCATATTATTTATTTTATTTATTTGTGAATTTAAATGTTAATTGTAAGTTCCTTTTTGTTTGTGGAGATAATAATTAACGTAAATACCCGATTAATCTACATGAATCACAGAGTTATACCAGCAACACGTTCTACTTGGAGGCCAGAAAATCCAGCACATGACAGAAGAATAATTATTGTGAACCAAGGAAAAAGACAACATAGTCGCATGAGTGTTCTTCTAGTAAATATATTGGGCCCCATCTACGATTCATGAGTGATATAAATTCTAGTGAAAATTAATGGTCATGTCCAGATTGTAATCAGGGGAAATCCAATGTTACTAAAAAAAGAAATGAGAGCCTTATGATCTCCAGGCAATCCAGATGAAGATGACATTCAGAACTATTGGAAAAAAGGAAATTTGTAATGAAAGGGATATAGGAAGTCAAAAGAGAAGAAAAGAAAAATGGTGATGTATAAGGGGTTGTACATCAAACGGCCCTGATGAAGTCCTCATGGAGCAATCCAAGACAGTTGGTGAATTCGACAAGAAGGCGACATGCGGCTAGGCTGCAGACCATGCACTCTGGAGACCACAAACAGTCAAGCTCCTGGAAACGAACCTGGAATGCCTCACGTTCTGCAATGGGACCCAGACAATCGAGAAGAACATGCCATGAGGTCTCTGGTTTGCCGCAGGTCATACAGAAGGGCAAGTGAACTTTGCACCACTTGTGGAGCAAGTGACGGAAATTCCCATGCCCTGTAAGAAATTGAACACTGTAATGTGACCAGTCGTGGAAGCCAATAGTCATCCTGATCCTGACATCAGGGAAAAAACAAAAGGTGGTTCGCCCGGTGAGGGAAGTTTCCCACTGCTGCTGCCAAGCATCCAATGAGTCACGATGTGCAATTTGCCAAACTTCCGGAGCTGCTCTGTAAGTCCTTACATGGAAAGAACAGAGGATAGAAGGGGGAAAGACTCCTGCAATTACTTGGAGAGATTTGATGCCGGTAGTACAGTAGGCTCGGGTAACTGAGCGGAGGCAATGGCACTGTGCTGCATTCATAAGCTTGAAGGATTGTGAACGGACGACATGAGACCATACTCTGGAGCCATAAGAAAGAATAGATTCCACAATTCCGCGATAGATGACCCTGACAATGGAGCCCCGGAGTCCACAGTCTCAATGTACAACAGATGCAACCCGTGAGGAGGAAACAGCTCTTTCAGCTAGCCTAGCTACCTGTGGGTTGAAATCAAAATCCTCACCAATGTTGAATCCAAGGTAGGGGACAGGGTTGGCATAACAAAGAACTGAATTTTCGAAATGGACCTGGTGAGCACAAGAGGCTGCATTATGAAGGCTCATGATGAAACACTTCTTGACACTACAGCTGAGCTTGACAGTTGGGCACCACTGAGCGACAATCTCAAGAGTGAAGTTTGAACGCTGCACAACATCCACACATCTTCTTCCAGAGACAAGTAAGACGGGGTCATCAGCATTAGCAATACAGGAGATGACTTCACCAAAATCCATCCTAAGGAGGCTATCCAGAAGAACATTCCAAAATAGAGGGCCCAGAATAGAACCTTGAGGACAACCCTTTGGTACTGGGCAATCAACCTGTAGACTACCATATCTTAGGAAGGAGGAGCAACCATTGAAATAGCTGCGGATCAGCTGAAGAATATTGACCAGGACTCCAAAGTGCCAGAGGCCATCAAGAAGTGCTGGCCACCAAGCATTATCAAATGCTCCCTTGATGTCAAGGAAGATCCCAAGAACCTTGTCATTTCCTAGATAACCAACACGATGAACAAGCTCACTGACAGCATCAATAGTGCCAAGACCCTGATCAAACCCAAATTGGGAGGGGTGAAGTCCACCAGCTAAGGCAATTGATGATTGAACAGATGATTCAATGGATCCATAAGAAGCTTACCAAGATCAAACAAGAGAGTGATTGGGCGGAATGAACTGACCAGAGATGAGACATGGTCTCCTGATTTGGGGATCAATCTTATATCACCAACCTTCCATTGGTCGGGGAACATGCCTCTATGCAAGCAGATGTTGAGAATTTGATGCACTTCATCTCAAATTCGAGGACATGAGCGCTTCAAAAGCTCACAGGATATGTCATCAGGCCCAGGAGATTTGCCACAAGTCGAGAGACGGCACCATCCATCAGGTTCGCATCCCAGGCACCAACTGTCGGAGAACAACCCTCTTTGGAATCGAAACACAAATGCATTGCAAGATGAGATGCAACCTCTCCATCCACTGTATCAGCTGGCAACAAGACATCATGGAAGGCATCAATGGTGTTATCTATTCTGTATTAAACAACCCTAACTATGAAACATTACTCCCGAATATTAAGCCCATGCTTTATAAATCACCAGTAACGTGTGACCCTTCTCCTGATGATTCGTCAACTAACCGATAAGGATTGAGATACACATGCAAATTCAGAACTTCCGGCAGCAAGGTGGCCTGAGACTTGAACTCAAATAACATTGTACAAAAATTTAACACACATCAACTTCCATTAATCAAACAAATGATGGCACACTGCACACAAACATTGATTATATATGGAACTAACTTTCAATATTATACACATTAATATACATGAATATTCAACTATATGAAAAGAAAATCTCAATTGACAATATATTTATTTGTGAATCAACATTGAACTACTTCAAAAGCTGCAATAAAAATCAAAGAAGAAAAAAAACTTTATAAGTACATTATGACTCATAACTATATAGTCAGAAAAAAAAAAAACAATAAAACAGTTAATCCATCAAAAAGTAACTATATAACTCTTAACTATCGATTATATGTATCTTGGGTTGTGCTACCGTTACAGCAGATAATTTACACACATACAACTTGATGCCTAAATATGCACAGAACAAAGTTAAAAACCCTAACCAGCCAAATAATATATAAAAAACAAAACTAGAGGAATTTACAACATCTCCCAAGAATTTGGAAGATCTACTTTGTGAAATATATCTGACGATATTATGTCTTGAACTGTAAATTCCGGAATCTTTATATCTATATCAGTTTTTAAAATTTCGCTAAAATTAACAAAATTAGGATTGAAATGCGGTTGCAAAACATCAATTTTTAACGAATTAAACTTAACCCAATGTAAAGGTAAGTAATGGAGAACCTGAGGTTGTTTATCAACATTTGCGTCACACGGAAAAGTTTTTCTCACCATTATTCTCCCGCCGACCGAAATCTTGCAATGACAGGGTAAAACCACATACATTGCTCCCGGAATAGGTTGAAGATGATGAAATGAACCTCCCTCGCAAGTGACTGTAGTGTTGGCCTGTATATTCGCGACGATATACTCCGAAGGCGAAAATCGACGATCTCCAACTCCTGCTTAGCTGGACGACAGCTTAAACTGCAATATTGTTGGATGTCCTTCAGCTCTGTCGCCGCAAACAAGTGATGCATACACCTTGATGACATATGTCCTCCATGCACCAGCCACGGAAGATAGCATAAGAAATCGTCCTGTGCCCGACAAGAAGAGAGATGATCTCCTGAGATGACCTGAATCTCACCGTCCTCCTGTCTCTGCGCCAAAACGAAATCCTGCTGCTGAAGCTGACAAATCTGACCGTCGAAATACATATGTGTCCTCACATACTTGTGCAATTGAAACTGTCCGCCGATGCTGACCAACGGTACTTTTAAGCTAAGCACCATGGAGTTCTCCTTCATCACGCAAGTCATAAGTGGAAGATCAAAATATCGCTGCAAATCCGATAGAGGTATAGCTAACTGGTGTCCTTTCGACTTATATCCTTTTCCAATCTGAAGAGATCTGAACGTAATAAATTGGGGTGTACCAGCAAAAAGGGTAAAAGCTTTTTATCACAGCGTTCCTTCGCAGTATTTATGAATTCCTGCCGTGATAAAAATTTACATGTGAGTAGAGGTGAAAAATGTAAGTTAATAACTGGTTTGTGAACAGTGTTTCTCCTCCAATACATTCTGTTGTACGAATAATCTCATACTGTCTGTTAATTTGCTATACGCATCGTGAAATTGCTGAGAAAAATTCCAGCAAACTGCCTCAAGTTGCGAGAAATCCGAATTAAATCTTTGTGGTTGTCTGCAACCAACCCTGGAATGCGTTGAGGTGATCTGCTACATGTTTTTCGTTGAATTCCAGCTTATGAAGTTCACCATCCGTCGCTACTGCGCAGCAAAAATGAAGAAAATCGCCGACAACATCGATAGCACTGGTTGATAAGGGCCACAGCAAGTGAAGGATTGAAAACAAGGATGCAAGACCATTGATAATCCAAAGAAATAGGGGCAAAGACATGCTCACCAGCAGAGCTGACTACTTGACCACGAAAGCATTAGGGCTCCTGAACAAGGGGCACATCAAGCTGCAAGTCCTGCAGCACCTGTGGTCAAGCTGGAAGAAGCCTTTGCTGCATAGGAAGCAACATTGGCTGAAACAGTGGCAACTTTGTTCTCAACTGTGGTGACTTGACCTTCAACTTGAGTTACAGATTGGAGAACAGAAGAGGTCAAACCCTGCAGCCCCACTAGCTGCTTCTGAACAATACTGTAATCTCATCAGCTGAAATTACCACTACCAGAGCAACTGACAACTTACCGAGAAGGAAGGTGGAAAGTTCATGCTGGTTTAACCATTAGGAGTTGCAATAGTTGAAAGGAAAAAAACAAACACTATGATATGAAGACAAGTAAAAAGGATAATTGAAGGACAATAACAGTGGAAGACAATAAGTACAAGGACAAACAGCAATTGTCACTGTGAAGTGACAAGTTCACCAATATTGAATTTTCAAGAATGAAAATACTAATGTAATAAGATAAGTTTAATTCCAAGAGATTGTCGGAAAAAAACTCCAAGTCCCCAAAGTGAGTGGGAAGATTTCAACTTTGGTGTGGCAAATTCAGGACCTATGATGGAGTGGGACCTCAAATTTTGGGTGGGAATCGATCAGAAAGAGAGGAGTAAGTTTTAGGGTGGGGGGGTGAATTTTTCCAAGAATGGGGGGGTACACCCATGAATGGGTGATTTTCTAGGGGGGGGGGTGTTAAGTGGTGTCAGGTGGTAGACAATAGACAAACTGTTGTAGCTGATGTGTATAAGAAGGTTGAAAGTCCAATAGAAGACAGGTGTTAGGAGAAAATATTCCAAGTACTCAGAGTAAGAGAGAAATTTTTGGAGTTGCAAAACTCAAAAACCTATGGTGGGGTAGGACCTGAATTTAAGGGTGAGTGCCAAACAGAGAGAGAGGAATAGTTTTTAGGAGGGGAAAATTTTTCCCAAAATGGGGGGTACACCCCTGAGGGGGTGATATTCTAGGGGGGGTAAGTTGTCACACTAAATAGGGTTGGGGGGTAAGTACCCAAACTAGGTATGGTAAAAGACAATGAATAGATGAGGAATGAAAATTTTATAAGTCCAGTTGAGTATCAAGGGAATTGTATCAAAGATTGATTGATTGATTGATTGATTGAGTACTTTATTTATGTAGATTACAATATATACTGGCTTATACACTTGTATACAATAGCTTACAATACAGCAAAGTTATAGATGAATTTACATAATATATACTAAGAAAATAACTATTGAACTGTATATGATATGAAAAAGCAATTTGTAATATAATAACTATAGATAATAATCATATTGTTATGCATCTACATAAATTGGCGGAGCTTTGGACATATCAATGTCCATTCTTTGGGAAGAATATTAAAAATATCCTCCCCACTAACTCTCTACCAAAGAGAGAGATAGAATGATGATACTGTATCAATGGAAGATACACATGTCAAGAGGGGGAACTGAGCAAAACATGACCATATAAGGCAGTAGTCTAGGCCAATGGGAAGCAAGTTCCAATCCCCACTGTGTACAACAGATCTGAAAATAGAAATGACTCACCACTATAACTGCCAGTCACTTAAGGAAAAAAAAGATTGAAAATTTGAAAAATGCTGTAAATTTTGAAAGGATAAAGTTACAGAGCTGGGAGAGGTGTCAAAATTTCAGTCTTGAAGATACGAATCCAGTGAAATGTTGATGGAGGTTCTGTGATGAACACAGCAAAAGTTAGAAAATTTGGAAAGTGTAAGAATCTGGAGTGGATATAATAGTTAGCCAAAAGAAAAAAAATAATAACTGGAAAACCTGATAAGATAGAACTATGAACATCAATTGGAGGACACACACAAGATGCACCTATGAGCCAAAATTTCAAGACTCAAAGCCAAAAAAAACCACAAGAATGACAGAAAAACCAGGAGCCACTATAAACACAACCTATCACAACCACTGCCCAAGTGCTACTGCAGGCAGGCAGGCAGAAAGTGCAGGCAGGCAGAAAGTGCAGGCAGGCACAGCAGGCAGTGCGAAAGCATGGCACGCAGTGCTAAGGCACAGTCCCACAGGGCAAAAGCCCTGCATGCAGTGCGAAAGCACGGCTCCCCGCAGGGCAAAAGCCCAGTAGTGCGTGAGCTTGACTTCAGCAATGTGGAAACACTGCAGCCAGGTTGCTAGCTCGTCCAAACATTGTGTGCAAACATGACACATCGGTCAGTATGTGTCTGGATTGTTATCACACGGACGCACACCTTCACAGTGCAGCTCCTCGCAGGGTAGAAGCCCGGCCCGCAGTGCGAAAGCACAGCTCGCAGGTTGTAAGCCCGGCTTTGTGTTATGTGTTACTCTTTATCCTGAAGTGCGTGAGCACGGCTCGTCCAGATGGGGGGGGGGGAAATCCTCATGCCTTGCTGTGTGCAAACACAGCCCTGCAGCAGAGTGCAAGCTCTGATTCGTAGTGTAAAAGCAGGGGCCAGTTTTCCTGCAAGTCAGCAGATGTGGACACACCGCGACAGCTTGAGTAAGAACTCAGTTGGAGGTGCTTTTCACCTTTTATGTTTTTGTTTTCTGTGTTATGTGTTACCCTTTATCCTGCAGTGCATGAGCACGGCTTGTCTGGACAGGGCAAAAATCCTTGTGCCTTGCTGTGTGCAAACACAGCCCTCCAGCAGAGCGCAAGCTCTGTTTCCTAGTGTAAAAGCAGGGGCCAGTTTTCCTGCAAGTCAGCGGATGTGGACACACCATGATTGCTTGAGTAAGAACTCAGTCGGAGGTGCTTTTAACCTTTTATGTTTTTGTGTTCTGTGTTCCTCTGTAAGTAGTGGGAAAGTGAGAGTACTGAAGAAAAGCTGCTCCAAAGCTGCCCCAAAGCTGGAGAAAAGCTGCCCCAAAGCTGCCCCCAAATCTGCCCTAAAGCTGATTCTTGGTTCTAACCTTGCCCAATTCAATGTAATCTGACTAACTTAACCTAGCCATACCCCTAATCTCACAATAAATCTCAAATGAAGATCCCCATTCCCACTTTTTTTGGAAAAAACTAGATCCAGCTTTTTTTATTTCTTGAATAACTAAGAAACCGTTAATTTTACAAAACAATTACAAGAATAACTTTCCCCAGTAAATCCAATTACAAATCCATTGACACTTCATTTGTCAAGATTGAACAAAAAATAAGGATCTCATGAGAAAAGTAGATCATGATTTCTTGAATAACTAAGAAACCAAGGATAACTTCTTCCAGTAAATCCATTTGTTAGGATTGAACAGAAAATAAGGATCAGTTCTCATCCATAATAAAAATAGATCATTCTATTTCCAGAGTATTGATAAATTTGGTCAATAATTGCATGATAGAAATAATAATGATATTAATGTTGATATTAAAAATTTGATTCAGAATTTTTTCTATGTTCTACAAATCATACCATTAGCTGCACCCTATATTCCAAACATTAATCTCAATAATGAAAAAGAGTGGAAGTATATGACTGATTCAAACTTGATCCAACAATTCTCACTTTCTTCTGGAATCTCTTTTAAAGAATGGTATGAAAAAAATGTAATAAATATAGAAGAATAGATTATCTCCCACCCCACCTAGATACCTCAACTTTGTATATTTAAAAAGGAATGTCCACAAGAGAGAAACTTGCACATGAGCTACATGGTAGAGTCAGACGTAATTTCCTCACACGTCGCACTGAAATAAAAGGTTCAACAGATTTATATCAAGCTGATATTGTTGACATGTCCAACTATAGCACATTAAATAAGAACTTTAGATACATACTAACTGTGATTAACTGTTTCAGTAAATTTGCATTTGCAATACCAATGAAAACTAAAACTGGAAATGAGGTGGCAGCAGCATTGAAACCAATACTCAAGAAACATAATATTATCAATTTTCAAACTGATGCAGGTAAAGAGTTCTACAACACAACTGTTCAGAATCTCTTCAAAACATATAAGATCAACCATTACAGTACATATAGTGATAAGAAAGCTGCTATTTGTGAACGTTTCAACAGAACTCTTAAAGAGAATATGTTCTGTGAATTCACTATACAGGGTAATCATAAATGGTTGGAACTATTACCAAAACTTATCTCAAAATATAACAACACCACACATCATAGCATTAATATGAATCCAATTGATGTTAATAAAGAAAATGAAAAATATGTACTAATGATTTAGATAAAAGTGCACAACGTAAAATTGGCAATCAAAGTAAACCAAAATATAGAATTGGTGATAAGGTACACATTAGTCGATACAAATCAATATTTGAGAAAGGTTATCTCCCAAACTGGACAAATGAGATTTTCACCATACAAAATGTTCTCCCCACTATACCCTTTACTTATAGATTAAAAGATATGAACAATGAAATCATCAAGGGTACATTCTATGAATATGAAATGAATAAAACAAAATATCCAGATATATTCCTCATTGAAAAAGTATTAAAAAGAAAGGGTAGTAAATTGTATGTTAAATGGCTTGGATTCGATAAATCTTATAATTCATGGGTTGAAGGTGATGATTTAAGTAATATAATAAAAAATATGCTGAAATTGAAACAACATCAATCAAAATCACCTGTCATCAATTTTGATAAATTCCTCACTAAGAAGAATATCAATTATCACAGACACAGCGAACTTTTACCAAATTCCATAAGATGTATTGTTTGTGGTCCAAGTAATTCTGGGAAAACAAATACAGTATTCAATTTACTATTTGCACAGAATGGTGTCAAGTTTTCAAACTTATATGTATTCACCAAATCACATCAACAAGATAAATACCAACTTCTAAAGCAGATTATGATACAAATACCTGAAATTGACTTCAACATGTATCAAGATAATGATGAAATACCACACCCAAATGATGCACACCCAAATTCAGTTATGATTTTTGATGATATTTGTATGGAAAATCAACAGAATATCCGCAACTATTTCAGTATGGGTAGACATAATGATATTGATTGTTTCTATATTTCTCAAACTTATTCCAGTATACCCAAGCAGTTAATTCGTGATAACACAAACTTGATTGTTCTATTTAAACAAGATAATCATAATTTAACACACATATATTTTGATCATATTTATCCTGATATGAATAAGAGAGAATTTGAAGAAATGTGTGCTCAAGCTTGGAAAAAAAATAATAACACATTTCTAGTTATAAACAAAGAGTGTACTAGAAGTAATGGTAGATATAGATTTAGTTTTGATAAATTTATACAGTAATATAAAAATGTATAGGAAAGATTTGAAAGAGTTGAGTGCACTCAAGAAAAATATTAAACAACTCTGTGATTCAATACTCCAAAAGCACCATTAATTATCAGGTGATGTAGCAAGTGAGGAGGAAAACTTTCAAAAACAATTTAAACCTATTACAGAATAATTGAAACAACCTTTTCTAGAAACAACTATTAAAAAGGAAAAAGAAGAATTAAAACAAGAAAAAGAAGAAGAATTAGATGATGAAGAATTGGATGATGAAGAATTAGAAGATGAAGAAGAAAATAGAGTAGATGATGATAATGATGGAGAAATATCAGTAGAAGAAGAATCAAATAAAGAACATAGTTATGAAATATATTTGATACAAGTCTTCAAAGACTAAAATCATCTGCACGTAGGCGCAGTGTATCTACTTATATAGACAATTTCATGAGATCAACAAAAAGAGGTAATATATATGGTGTTCACTTCAACCCCGATATTGATGAGTGGCAAATTGGTGATAAAGTAGTAAAATTTGAAAATGATGATATTATAATTGATAACCAACATTCATTTACTCTCACACATGGTCTATTGGAATTACTATTGTAAGGGTGGGAAAATGAAAAACAAGAAATGATCGTACTGGTTTTTGATAATTAAAACAAAACAATAAATTATTAGTACAAAATTAGAATTATAATTAGAAATTATGAAATAACAATAAATAGATGAATAATTCAAGGGCTACTCGCTTGGCTGCTAGTGAAGATTAAATTTGTTGTGGTTATGGAAAATTTAAAACAATGACTCAGTAGTCACCTACCTTTATGATAATGGCCCCCAATTTGGCATCCACTGGTTGAACGCGACGTTAATTATTAATGAAAAATAAAAAACTGATCTAATGAAGTGGGTTCAGATCCCCTCCTATTCAATAATACAATTCTCTTTAAACTGCCCGAACTGTGACAGGAAAACTGTATTATAAAACAAGAACAAAATCTATCCCCTTCACCAGAACAGCCGGACTTTTACTCACAGTCCTATCGAACGAGCTCACACACACGAAAGTAAAATTTTGGGTATTAATATATAACTCAGTCAATGCCAAACATGAAGCCATTTCAAATACATATTTTTATCAGTCGCACAAGCGAGCACGTTTGTTATGAAAAACAAAAGAGAAGCTACAATAATTTGATAACAAGTGAAATAAACAATCTTTCTGTCGATGACAAAACTGTTCAAAGACAAAAACACTGTTCATTAAACTTTCGTAAATTAAAACTCTAAAATCCTGATCAATATGAGATAAATATATGATTCATATATATGTCCCATATGACCAGGTGACACATCACCCATCCCGCTGAAAGACTCGTCCCTGAGTCTGTAGTCAAGAGGGGAACAAAAAAAAATAAATAATGATTAAACAAAATAATATACTCCGGAAACAAACGTGTGCCTGATTGACTTGATAATGCTACTATACATTGAAATCAAACTTTTACATAGAAAGGTAGGCTACTCAAACTAAATTACAAACATTCAAATCAAATTCAAAATGAAACTATGCTGCACAATAACATTGATTATATATGGAACTAACTTTCAATATTATACATGAATATTCAACTTATTATGAAAAGAAAATCTCAATTGACAATATATTTATTTGTGAATCAACATTGAACTACTTCAAAAGCTGCAATAAAAATCAAAGAAGAAAAAAAACTTTATAAGTACATTATGACTCATAACTATATAGTCAAGAAAAAAAAACAATAAAACAGTTAATCCATCAAAAAGTAACTATATAACTCTTAACTATCGATTATATGTATCTTGGGTTGTGCTACCGTTACAGCAGATAATTTACACACATACAACTTGATGCCTAAATATGCACAGAACAAAGTTAAAAACCCTAACCAGCCAAATAATATATAAAAAACAAAACTAGAGGAATTTACAACATCTCCCCAAGAATTTGGAAGATCTACTTTGTGAAATATATCTGACGATATTATGTCTTGAACTGTAAATTCCGGAACCTTTATATCTATATCAGTTTTTAAAATTTCGCTAAAATTAACAAAATTAGGATTGAAATGCGGTTGCAAAACATCAATTTTTAACGAATTAAACTTAACCCAATGTAAAGGTAAGTAATGGAGAACCTGAGGTTGTTTATCAACATTTGCGTCACACGGAAAAGTCTTTCTCACCATTATTCTCCCGCCGACCGAAATCTCGCAATGACAGGGTAAAACCACATACATTGCTCCCGGAATAGGTTGAAGATGATGAAATGAACCTCCCTCGCAAGTGACTGTAGTGTTGGCCTGTATATTCGCGACGATATACTCCGAAGGCGAAAATTCGACGATCTCCAACTCCTGCTTAGCTGGACGACAGCTTAAACTGCAATATTGTTGGATGTCCTTCAGCTCTGTCGCCGCAAACAAGTGATGCATACACCTTGATGACATATGTCCTCCATGCACCAGCCGCGGAAGATAGCATAAGAAATCGTCCTGTGCCCGACAAGAAGAGAGATGATCTCCTGAGATGACCTGAATCTCACCGTCCTCCTGTCTCTGCGCCAAAACGAAATCCTGCTGCTGAAGCTGACAAATCTGACCGTCGAAATACATAGGTGTCCTCACATACTTGTGCAATTGAAACTGTCCGCCGATGCTGACCAACGGTACTTTTAAGCTAAGCACCATGGAGTTCTCCTTCACCACGCAAGTCGTAAGTGGAAGATCAAAATATCGCTGCAAATCCGATAGAGGTATAGCTAACTGGTGTCCTTTCGACTTATATCCTTTCTCCAATCTGAAGAGATCTGAACGTAATAAATTGGGGTGTACCAGCGAAAAGGGTAAAAGCTTTTTATCACAGCGTTCCTTCGCAGTATTTATGAATTCCTGCCGTGATAAAATATTTACATGTGAGTAGAGGTGAAAAATGTAAGTTAATAACTGGTTTGTGAACAGTGTTTTCTCCTCCGATACATTCTGTTGTACGAATAATCTCATACTGTCTGTTAATTTGCTATACGCATCGTGAAATTGCTGAGAAAAATTTCCAGCAAACTGCCTCAAGTTGCGAGAAATCCGAATTAAATCTTTGTGGTTGTCTGCAACCAACCCTTGGAATGCGTTGAGGTGATCAGCTACATGTTTTTCGTTGAATTCCAGCTTATGAAGTTCACCATCCGTCGCTACTGCGCAGCAAAAATGAAGAAAATCGCCGACAACATCGATCGCTCTGGTTTTTCGTGAAGCTTGAGTTCCCAAACGAATTGAAGAGTTGAAAGCAGCATGACTGTTGCGAAGAATTCCGTTTGTAGAATTATACAAAACTTCTACCGCATCCGCTAAACTGCAATCCTCTTGTTGACAGTTAGGCCAGAACACCCTTTCCGCCTGCAAGATGTCGAGCTGAGCTGCCGGGAAATCTACCTTGTATGTTAGTGGAACCGATGATTCATACGCTACAGCGTGACGTAGCTCCTTGTAGAAAACTCCCGCGAAGACCCTGACTGCCTCCAGTTGCGCCGTGAAAGTCGTGAGAATGAGAAATGACGCAAAATGTACCATAATTGACATGTTAATGCGTAACAGAACCTCTTACAAACAAAAAAACTCTACTTTGAAGCAACCACAAATGAATCGTAATAAAAAAAAATCAAGAGAAACGTTTATAATAATATTAACAAACTCGACGTGAATATTACAATTAACAACTGGACTGGCTGGTTAGCATATATTATTAATCAGAAACCTAGAAATGATACAATTTATTAGAAGTGCATAGGCCTATATATATATATATATATATATATATATATATATATATATATATATATATATACTGGAACAATTCTGAAATCAGAACAATATATGAGTCATATGAAAACAAAATCACAATCATACAATAAATCATCAGAATATAAGAAACTTATACTCTAGTTATATTTTTATTGAGAAAGAAATTCAAGTCAAAATAAAAGTGAATAAAATATTCATCCATCAAAAATATAATTGTCTTATAACAGCTTCATTATGAATTTCTATTAGTGAACGTTTAAAAGTATCAAAAACGTTTGTCACTCAATGAACGACCTTGCCCTGGATATGAATAACAAGATTGACAACTAAACAAAAATACGTGACAATTGCACTTTCTTTAACGTAGGTCACATCAGTACAAATGCAAAAATAAAATAACAAAACAATGAATTACATTACTGTACTTTTTCGTGGCACCAAATATGAAAACGTACCATGATTTATCGAGAAAAAAAAGAAAGTTATATCAGTGATAATGTTATATTACAAAAATGTAACATGTAATCAGAATATGTAATTATGTGAATGAAACATGACCATTTGGTTATCATAAAATGGTAAACTATCCATCAACCATATTTCCTGTTCATTTTCCTGGAATAACCATAATTTAAAATAACTAAGATATAATTATAATGACTATGAAATATAACATGGTTAATCATAACTGTAAAATCAATACAAAATCAATAATGCAACTGGTGAAATTAAATGTAAAACCCAGCCAAATACCAATTTTCATAGGTAACTGTACCCTAAAATTATAAATATGTAACCATGGAATAATAAACCCTCTTCTATAATAACTGATTCTATATCGTAAAACATGGTTCTACAATGATTACCAAAAATCACTTCTGAAAATAAAAACTCAACCATAATAATAAGCCCTAAACTCAACCTATTGTGCCAAAAGAAAAACTTTTCTACTCAAAACCATTAATATTAGAACCATGACACAATGAAACTCAAATATTATCATGAAATATAATCAAGAATATAGTAATCATTACTTTATACTGAGAAAAAATTATAAAACGAAATACAATTCAAAGATATAAACGTATAAAACTGAAACTCTGCTATCCATAGCTAAAAAATTCCCCTATAACCGTTTATTATAACCCATGAACAATAAGTTTGGTCTATATTACCATTGAAAAATATGGACTTCACCTCCAGCAACAATAATCAGTAATAATATTTTAATAAAATTTTACGAGGAATTATAGGCTTAAATCATAAGACCCCATCGAAAACAGATCAAATAAATAAAATATAATCCTATTATTCAACCACTGGATGATAATCCATAAATATTATAATCAATTCTGATAAACAATGATGAAATGATAAATAATTACGAATAATATTTACAAAAATTCTCTTAGGGACTTTAATATAGCGCATGACTTCAAAAAAATACGACTTAAAAAAATGACTATCACCATTAAACCTTAATTATCAACACCTTATGACAACAAATTCAAATATTTAATTCATGAAATCTATCAACAAAATATCTACCTTTAATAACCCTTGAAAATATTTCAATAAAACTTATTCGTAACCTTAATATAATGAAATATAAAATCCAAAGGGCCAAAATTCTAAAGTGAAATATCTCAGAACCCTTTGCCCTAAACAAAATTATAATTATCGCAATGCTAAAATCTATGCTAAGAAAATATGAAACTGCAATAAAATTTTTTTCGAAAATCGACTTTTTCCGAATTGTCTGAAATTTCTAGACTAACAATCAAGATACGCCGCGTACCTTGTAATCGGACAACGATATTAAATTTATCACCAGCAGCTATTATAGACTAAGCGATTGGCTATGACTATTATAGTCATTATAGTACAAATGAATGTCATTATCGCTAATATGATTTATCACAAAATCATTGCAATGAACAAATAACCATCATAAATCGTAAAAAAAAAGAACTCATCGGAATAAACGAATACCACTTATAACTGAAATCCAAAATCCAATATATGTAGAATACAACTATCCATCAAATATCATGAAACCAAAATGAAATCCCAACATAAACCATAGAAAAATAGCAGATAATCATTCAGCAAAAACGCGCGAAATTCAAAATCAGTAGATAACCATTCAGCAGAAACGTTGAAAAGTTCATTATTAGTAAAAATATCAAAATCTAATAAAAATTCTATTCTAATTATCTTATTCTACTCTAATCATTATTCTTTTTAGCTCATAATATTTCCACATAACATAATATTAATCATTCTTCATATCGGACAATGATTATTTTCAATTTATCTGACATCGAATGATGTATTAGTCCCAAACAGTTCAGCGTTCTTCATTGAATGACAACTGCAAATCAGCTAAAAGGCCTCGTTCTACTAGCAATATTGTCTCATGTAATACTTTCGCTGAGTCTGAGTTCGTTTTTCAAACCTCTCCAGAATTATTGTTTCAATAAATATTTCATCGCTATTAACGCTTAACTGAGACACGCTTTCCAAACTATTCAAAATTATGTCATCATATTTCTCTACCGAACTCTCATTAATAACAATTCCATCAGTTTCAATTTTATTATTCTTCATATCTTTCGGATAATTACAATAATTCAAATCTGACTCTGTATTTTCACCTTCACTGTTCACACAAATCGCTGATTCACATTTTTTCTGTAATCGCTTCAATATACTATTTCCATGGCCTGGTTCTTGTTTATCGATGATTATTGATTCATTCATCTTGTTAACAAAATGTTTATTATCGTCAGTAATACTTTTCAGCTCCAAGTAGCATGAGTCAGTAATATTTCGTTCAACACCATTATTTGCTGATCCACATTTCTGGCTATAATTAATTTTAATATCTACAAGATCAATCTCGTGTTTATGGGAGATTGAATATTTCTTATCATCAGTATTAGAATAGTTTCTTCTAACATATATCCCATTGTGCCTAACACCTTCCAAAGTAGAACCTGATTCAGTGACTATACAACCTCCTAATTCATTCCTTGAATTATCAATATTTGATGGACCACCGTCTAAAACATTTTCATCAATATGCCTAGTACTAAACTCCTGTGTCCTATCAGTAAAATATGCTTTCTTACGTCTAGCATTTTCCGAAAACTTTCTGCCATCAAAAGAACACACTCTAATATCATAGCCTTCTTTTTCACAAATTCTATGCATCCTTTTATAAACCCGATAAGCATAATTAACGTTGTAAAAACAATTCCGCGTAAAATGATTATGTTTACCACAAACTTTACATTTCTTACGTCTTCTTTTTCTATTAGTCCTATTATTCACGAGACTAACATTCTGATGCATCTTGACTCCTCTAGATTCACAATCATTACGCATACCAGAGTTCACAAAATGTTCAAACGGCCTGTTATCAATCGTAAAAGAGAAATCCAAATCACTTTCCGATAAATCCAATAATTCTTCCCCAATCATTTCCATATCTTTATCCTCTTTGTAAATTATATCTTCCTCATTCAAATCACAATCATTACAAATAAATACTTTATTCAACCCATTTTCAATCTCGAAGTTACTAACATGACAATATACATCCACTTCATTTGAAGCATAATAATTACAAGAATCAAAATCATCACAGATAATAGCATTTTCTAAACAATTCTCATTTTCAAACTCATTTCCGATTTCCAATAGTTCTTCAAATTCTGGTTCCATAATATCATTAATTACTTGCACCTGTCCAAATTTCCACTCATTCAAATACTGACATGATAATTCATATTTCTCAATATTTTTATACAATTCTACAATAGTACTATTTGATAACATTATAATTCTTTCAAATATATTTGAAGACAAACCTCTTAAAATTATCCTGATAATCCGAGATTCATGCATATTCGAATCTACTTTTCTACATAGGGATAAGACTCGTGCTACAAAATCTCTACCATCTTCTTCAAATTCCATGCTACAAGTATCTAATTCCTTTTCTAGTTTCCACAATTTGAGAGGAGATCGATAGAAATTAACCAATTTTTCTTTCACTGGCATATATTCAAATTTGTTCTGTTGAGTCAAATCGTTCTCAATAACATCAAAATATTTCTCAGCACTTCCTTTCAAACAAAACCGCAAGTATAATAAATTATCCTTTTCATCCCAACCGTTCGCTAAGGCAACCTTTTCAAAATAGTTGAAAAAATCATCAATGTCAAATTCTTCATCTTTTCCATCAAAAAATTTCGGTAATAGTAACGGTCTAAGTTTTTCCATTGTTAATCTGTTCCAATCCAATTCTTTTGAATAATAAATAATAAATTTCCAATTAATCTGGTTTCAATAATCATAAATTCTCCATATCTCAAATATCGATATCTCTCCAATAATAATAAATTTATCCAATTCAATCATATCTTAATAATCATTAATTTCTCATCTCATCATAAATATCTAATTCTTTCTAATAAGAATTGATAATAAATCTTGCAATCGTACAAAATCTTCAATTGTCATAGCTTTTGCAATTCAAAATCCCAAAATCAATAATAATCGTAAATCTTCCAATATCGTGAATCTCAAAATTAATCTGTTCAATTATAATCATCATTCTCCATCCGTTAAAATCCATTATTAGCAATCAATTTTTTGTCCCACAATATTCCAATTCAATAAATCCTCGAAATTCATCCTACAAACTGTTTTTACAGTCCCGTAAGGTTCAAACTCAACTATTTCACCCATAATTTCACTGAAATAAAAACATATATTTAATAATGAAAAATGCAACCACAAAAATTGAATCTTCAATGAGGTAACCGGAAAAGTCCAAATTTTAAAAGCTGGATTAAAAACCCTTGAGCCTCCACCAAATATGTAAGCAAGATATGGACGGCAGGATAAACCTCCACCAAATATGTAAGCAAGATCTGCCTTCACTGAGTATGTAAGGGTGGGAAAATGAAAAAACAAGAAATGATCGTACTGGTTTTTGATAATTAAAACAAAACAATAAATTATTAGTACAAAATTAGAATTATAATTAGAAATTATGAAATAACAATAAATAGATGAATAATTCAAGGGCTACTCGCTTGGCTGCTAGTGAAGATTAAATTTGTTGTGGTTATGGAAAATTTAAAACAATGACTCAGTAGTCACCTACCTTTATGATAATGGCCCCCAATTTGGCATCCACTGGTTGAACGCGACGTTAATTATTAATGAAAAATAAAAAACTGATCTAATGAAGTGGGTTCAGATCCCCTCCTATTCAATAATACAATTCTCTTTAAACTGCCCGAACTGTGACAGGAAAACTGTATTATAAAACAAGAACAAAATCTATCCCCTTCACCAGAACAGCCGGACTTTTACTCACAGTCCTATCGAACGAGCTCACACACACGAAAGTAAAATTTTGGGTATTAATATATAACTCAGTCAATGCCAAACATGAAGCCATTTCAAATACATATTTTTATCAGTCGCACAAGCGAGCACATTTGTTATGAAAAACAAAAGAGAAGCTACAATAATTTGATAACAAGTGAAATAAACAATCTTTCTGTCGATGACAAAACTGTTCAAAGACAAAAACACTGTTCATTAAACTTTCGTAAATTAAAACTCTAAAATCCTGATCAATATGAGATAAATATATGATTCATATATATGTCCCATATGACCAGGTGACACTATTCAAAGCAGTACCAGATGCATTTATTTATAGTAGGAAAGATTTAAAAACCTATAAACGAATACTTGAAATAACTAGAGTTCATCTTGATAGTTTGGGACGTGTTAAAAGGAATCATGGGTATAAATACACAAGTATAATCAAAAATTTATTTCTTCCAAAGATATCTAAGAAGAAACCTATCTCTAGTAGAGGAGGAATGCATGTGGAAGGAGTAGAAGAAGATATGCAAATTGAATTACCAAAGAAGAAAATGAAAAAGAATTATGTCTATTGGGATGATCCAAATGAATTATGTGAAAGATTAGAGTTGTTAGTAAATTCTAAACTAGCAGGACACACTGGACATAATTCTGAAATTGCATCTATTATTGAAGAGTTACGTGAAATTGGATTAATTATAGGTGGAAGTTTAGTATTATAGAAATAATATATAACTGTTCTTGTGCAATGTCTATTGATAAATTTGGTCGATATTTGCATGATAGTAATAATAATGATATTAATATTGAAATAAAAAATTTAATTCAGAATTTTATAATGATTATACAATACATACCATTAGCTGCTCATAATATACCAGAAATCGATCTTAATAAGAATGATCAATATAAAGCAATGTCAGATCCACAATTATTATCAAAGTATAAAAAGTATTCTGCTGAAAGAGTACAACCCTGGTTCTTTAGAGCTTGGTTTGATGAAAAATTCATATATAAGCATGAAGTTTAATACTATATTAAAAACATGAGTATTGATAAATTTGGATGCAATTTGAGTAGAAAACAAACTAGAAATCAAGAGACTGAAGAATTAATTAATATATTACAAAATATAGTTAGTTTAGCAAAAAAATTGATTCATATTATCTACCACAGAATGTTGATCTCAATGATAGGAAAGAATGGAATAATTTAACTGATCCAAACTTACTCCAACAATTCCCACCTTCTTCTAAAAATAAATTCAAATTTTGGTATGAAAACAACATGTAAGAAGAATGTACTGTATGTGTGGGTGAGTACACCTAGAAAAAAATGTAGGTTTGGTTAACCAGACCCAGTAATTTTTTACTATAATAAAAATAATAACTGGTATGGAGAGTTTTGGAAAGACACAAGCTTTTAATGGTAAATGTCTCCTATATAGATGGAAAAAAATAGATACTACAGATCCAGATACAATATTTCAAAAATTGAAACCAATTGTACTTGATATCTGTTTAAAAGAAGCTGAAAAATTCAATAATAATATAAAATGGTATGTTGCTCTCAAATTGAAGCTGAAGAAACTAGTTGGAGGTTATGAAATGAATAGTTCACCAACCTTTCATGGAAGAACACAAACAATTCTACAAATTCAAGATAATATAAATGATTTCAATAATCAATGGCTTGAGATTAAAGCTAATATGTGGAAGAAAATAGATGGATTTATACAGCATGGAAGTGGATAGGTAATTGATTCGGTTGAATCTTTTGATTTGAATATTGTAGGATATTATCCCATTTAGGAGGATAGTTCATGAGAAAAAATATATATAATAAAAATGATAAAGAAGAAAAATATTGGTGTTGGAAAAAAAAATATTCTTGAAAAAGCTTAAGAAAAAATTAGGATCTGGTATAATTGGTAGTGTATTGAACAAAGCAATTGACTTCCTACCTGTTGAGCTTCATATCCCCGGCTACAATTTTTGTGGGCCTGGCACCAAACTTGAGAAAAGATTGAAAAGAGGAGATAAAGGAATAAATAAATTGGATGAAGCATGTCGAGCACATGATATTGCATACAATGACCCTAATCAGAATAGAATGGATGCTGATAGAAAGCTAGCTGCACTTGCTTGGGAGAGAGTGAAATCTCCTGATACAGGTTTAGGTGAATGCTCTGCAGCATATCTTGTTACAAATCTATTGAATGCTAAAACTAAATTTGGTGGTGGACTATTCTTGAAGCCATACAAAGGTTGTGGAATTGAAAAATTAAAGAGAAAAAATAATAGAAAGAATACTCAAAAAAGAAGTGAAGAAATAGGAAAAACATTAAGGAAAATCTTAAAAAAAAACACTATTCTTGAATATTGAAATCATAAACTATGCAAAGAAACTTAACCCTAGATTACTTATGTGAAATTATTGTTACACAATCACTTAAGTGTCGTAAATTTTACTACTACTTATTATTTTTGTTTTAACTACACTTCAAATTGATTTTCTCCTATTTGTTCTACCACAACTTTGTTTGAGTACTCTTTGTGGTTGAAGAACAACTAATTTTCACACTTAGAACCCTATTACTTTTGTTCATATAATTAAACATATAGTGAACCTACATATTCAAAAATTTCAAAAACAGGATAATTGAGTTGGGCAAAAAGTAATTTAAAAATGTTTTTTATTGAATGATATGCATTGGAATATAAAGTACAAAAGTTATAAAACAATATTTATTACATTATAAGGAGTTCTCACCTTGCTATTGTAATCAGGGTGCATACTTGAAAATTTTGTATAAAACTTATTTGTCACACTCCACACAGCAGATTGCTCGATGTTGACCACATATTGGGTTGTTGCAGTGACCACAGTAAGTTGTTGTCATGCGTCGTAGAGCTGCTGGGCAGTAGAAGCACGATCTTCGTGGCCCTGGTCCTTGTGGCATCTCTGGGGTCATCGGTATTCCAAGAATTTCACAAATCTGCATTCTTGTGTTTCTTCTCAGGTTGGGTGTTTGAAGACGGGTTCTCATGTGTGGTTCAGTTAGTTGTTGGCAAAGTTCCTTCATGAAGGATTTCCTATTCATTGGCTTATTACCCAAACGGATGTTGTTCATGCAGTAAATCACATATGAGTTCACAAATGCAATGTTCATTATGCCGTAAAACACACAAAGCGGCCAATGACGTGTTTTCCTGCTGCAGGACATATCCCCACACATCTTATCAAGAGTGTCCACCGCCCCTTTTGTAGAATTGTAAGTATGAATAATTTCTGGTTTCTTGGTATCCGGGTTCAAATTCATTCCAGAGTGCATGGTAGATAGGAGAACTACGACCTTATTGGCTTTTGGTTTGTAGGAGACCAAAGTTTCCTCTTTATCGAAAAGGAACATGGAAGATCCCACTGGCCTTTCTTTCTTGTTGCCAAGATCCTTTGGAACACCTTTTCTATTCAGACGGATTGTTCCCACTATGGTTAGATTGTAAGGCGGTTTCAACAGCTCATCAGCAAGTGGTATATTTGTAAACCAATTGTCAGTGGTTACACTCCTATTGGACCCATGAATGCTCTTAGTCACAGTTTTTACGAAATAATCAGCTGCAGCTTGGCCTTCAGTTGGAGTTTTCTTACCTAAATATGGTGTGCCATCGACCATATAATATGTAGTGGTGTCACAGCAAAGCACAAAATTTCCATCATTACCTGAAGCCACCACACAACAATGGACAGTGAAAACAGCATCACAAATGGAAAAGCCTAGATTCATTATTCTTGGATTTCAAAGAGATAAGAAAAATAGTATAGTTGAAAATATGTCAAACTTTGATTTTTGTAAACTCAACAATATTTGCTTGTATTTGAATGCACAATACTTCCCCTATGATAGTATAATGGGTAATAAACACTTGTTGTATCATATGTTCTCGGATTTCCAACATTCATACTATCCTCATAGACAACATGATAGCTATATATCAATAGACTATGATACATTTGATAAGTACACACCATTAATTGTTATAGACTGCAGCAGACAAAATGAATTATTAAAATCTGGAGCAATAGATGTGAAATTAACATTTGATTCAACAGAAAATTTCAAACCAAAAACAACTGCCTATTGCTTAATTCTCTATGATAATATCTATGAATACACACCATTGAGTGGCATGGTTAGGAAAGTAATGTGAAGTTAAAATTCTAGATAGAGATTAGAATAAATCTCAATAATAAAATTATCTACTCTTAAAATCATTATAGAATATATTTCAGTATTCCATATATGTACACAAATACAAACTATACAACCATAATAAACATAATAAATTCATTGATTCTAATTATTAGAATATTCAAGAAAAAAATCATACAATGTTTTTATGTCACTTGATATTATAAACAAACTCAAATTTAATAATATATACAAATTATACAACAATATTCACTGATAAAAATCAAAAGTTGAAGTAAAAAAATCTTATATTCTAAAATAGCAAAGATCTTAGAGCTAGAAAAAAAAATTGTATTAATATAGAATCTAGAAAATCATTTTTTTTTCATATATACTTTCTCAATGATCATCATCAACATGTTTCCTCTTCCTACTCTCTATATCTTTATGTCCAAAAGCCAAGGTACTTATCCCATCATTTTCCAAAAATCTTTTATTATCATGTTGTGATAAAGCTAACTTCTCTCTTTTCACAGTAGTTACTGTGTGAAGATTACTTTCAATTGAATAAAACTTTACAACTTTTGTCTTTCCCTGAAATAAGCAATCTTTATATAATTTGAAACTTAATTGCTTTTCCTGAGCACTTTTTGTTATACCCTTCGCTACCTTCTTTTCTTCTGTATTATCAGATAATATGAATGAATACATTTTCGGTTTCAAACCAACAAATTCAGATATTATTAGCCCTCCCAGCTCATCTTTAAATTTCCCTATAATTTTATTATTTTTATCACTATAGCACATATGATTTCTTTTATAGTTTGATGTGTCAAATATATCTCCATGTATCTTAATCTTTTCATAAATGCCAGCACACTCTATTGAATATATGAAACTATCTGTATCTGACATTAAAACTTTAGATTCGTTCAGAAATATTTTTTTAATATAGTTATAATAGAAATCAAACATGACTGCTTTACTTTCCTCTAGTATTACCATTCCAACATTTGGTTTATTTAACACTATCTCAACTTTATTTAAAGTTACTCCAACAATATTTTCTCCAAATAAATGCCAGTTTTTGGTTCTTGGTTTTGAAATGAGTTTGTATAGTCTTTTTTCATCAGTTACAATTTCAAAATCAGAATGTTTTTTCACATTCATTAAAGTTTGTCCATATATACTATTATTCATTAGTTTATAAAGATTACATTCGTGAAAGTCATTACGTGCATTTCTTCTTAATTGAGTATTCAAGTTTATAAATGGTTCCAACCATTTAGATTGTAGAAATTTAATCCCTCTATGAATTCTCTTGAGCTTCATGTCAAGTCTTAGGTATAGCTTCAAATTATTAATATGTATTATGTATTTCTCTTTATCTTTCAAAGTAGTCAACAACTTCTCAGTTTTTCCATTTGGTGGTTTTTCTTTCACTGGTGCTAAAGGATAGTCATTATGACTGTTATGAAGATGTCTTGGGTATTCAAGATCTACTTCCAATACATATCCTACATTACTTTGATCTTGTTCTACATTGAATTCTTGAATTTCTGCTTCTGTCATCCATTCAAAATTTGAATGTGGTATATTACAACACATTCCCACAGCATAAAGATTATTACAGTCTCAATAGATAATATATGTTTCTGGCTCATTTATCTTGAAATCATTCATATACCTATTATTGGCTTTTGCATAGCAGTATGGAATAATACTAATTCCACCCCTAATTCCTTTTTCAAAGAATAAATACTGATCAGGATCAGAAATTAATTGCAATTCTACTTTTGTGTATTTCAACATAGCAGACCAGGAAAAGTGAGGGAGAGAGTAGCAATGTGCTACATCCATGTTGTATGTATTCATGAACGTTTTCCTAAAGTTTTCAAAAACATCAGCAAGGAGAAGAATATCTATTTTCAAATAAAAATCATGGAATTGTGCAAGATTCTCTATTTTGAAAACTTCCCATAATGTTTTTGCATGCTCATACTCTTCTACAGTTGTATTTTTGTCACCTATAGAACTATAGAACTTATCAATAGTTGGTAATTTAGTTTCAAGGAATTTTTGAAAATTGTTCATATATTCATATGGATACTATTGTTTTTTTCTTAGTAGATCAATTTTATTTGGAGGGTAATGTTGTTGAAGTAGCTTGAACTCAGAATTTATAGCAACTAATTTATCAAGAGAAGAATGTAGAAAATTCAATGAGTCTATAAATCTTAATGTTTTATTCAATGTCATTGTCATTATTTTCTCACAACTTTTTGCAATAGTGCTAATTTTTTTCTATAATTTCCAAGAGATTTCAAAATGAAATGCATATCATATCCAGTTGGATTGTGGAAAATTACTGGTATGAATTTTACTCTTTTTGTATTTAAATTACAAGTATTATGTGCAGCATCAATAAACTTTCCTGTTGAGTGAGAGTGATGTCTGACCCTATCAATGAAATCTATTGGTTTTGTACATAAACAACAAGATTTTTTTTGTAAATATGTCTTTTCATCTTCTGTAGTGAAATTCATATCAATAATAGTTTGCAATTTCTTCTTCAATATAACACTATGTGTTTCTAATTCATCTATGAAATTATCAATCAATTTCTCAGATTCCTCCAAGCTATTGGCCCTAACAATTTTTGGACCACAATATATCTCTCCCTCTTCATCTATTATCAAATAACCATAACCACAAGGTTTGTGAATATTATCAATAATCATACATTCAAAATCTGTATATATAATGTATGGAACTTTGAGAGTGTAACTATAATTCGAGAATTTCAAAATCCTCTTGTGGCATTCTAACTCTTTGACATTTATTCAATAAACATAACTCTAGATGTTTTTCTAAATTAGCAAGAGCATTTGTCTTTGTGAATCTATGTAAACAATAGGGACATATCTCAACTTTTCCATGATGTTCTGTTTGATCAGACAACAATCTTGATAAATTCTTCACTAGAATATAATGCTGTCTTTTTAGGAAAAGAAGAGTTATTGTATGCTTCCTTCCTCTATTCTTTGATGTGAATATGGGATATATAATATCCTTCTCATCCTCATAACTCAACACATTAATACAAATATCTTTGTTGAAACTCTCAAATTTTGGAATTTTTTCTATTTTTACAGGGAATTCCAAATCCTCAACATTGGCTAGATGTGAATATTTTTGTAGATTTGAAACTTTATTGTACACAGTATAGTTTATTCGAATTCTGGGAGTACAGATGGGACTATTGTTTCCTCTTCACCTCACACCGGATATCAATCTGTAACCAGTGGAGGTATTCTATAAACATCTTCACCTCACACCGGATATCAAATTATGTCGCCGAGAAATTCTTCATACCATGACGAAGTTAATCTTCATGGCACAACGTGGACTATTAATTACAAAGAACTAAAATAAAGTTTAGATCTTCAAGAACTTAGAACTAACTGAAGCTCTTACTTCTTATCCTCACTTCTTTCTTATCTTACTTCTTAGACATGAGGTTCGAAAGACACTCTTGCAGTCTATCCCACCGTTGTGCACCAATGTGAACGGCAGAGAGTTTCTCCTCTCCTGTAAAATTTACTGACATTATACTACTATTAAAAATCTATTTGAATCTGTGATTAGTTGGGAGCTTACAGTGGATTCGTTCATCCAAATGCACAGATTCTCAGCAATATTCAATCGTCACCTATTTTAGCAACTAATAACTATGAGCTAGGAACTGCAATGGAAAATACTTTAAGAATTTTACCTCAGGTTTAGACCTGATACACGAAAAACAACTGCAATAATACCAACTCAATTTCACACTATCACAATTGATTGGCTTCTTATTATATAGAATTCATTTATTAGATTGGCTTCTTAACACTAATTCTATTTCCTATTCTAAGAGCAAAGCGAAGTTCTAGTTGATGGTAGTTTTAAATAATTGTGAATGTTATTCTCGTGGATGTCGATTCTAGAGAGCTATAGTGTATTATCTTGAATCTTCGACCATGTATAGATGGCCCAATACATCCTATACATTGTCGAAATTTAAATTACCACACTTATGATTCCCGTCTGTCATGGATCAGTAGCCTCTCCACCATATTTTTGTGTATTGTTAAGTATATTAAAGTATTATCATGTGTAGGCTATTAAAGTTTTATAAAGTGTTCTAAATGATAAGATACTGAAGTATTGAAGTAATGATTTTCACAACACATCAAGATCATTATAAAACTTGCTTTACTTGGTTGACCCCTTACCCTCACCCCAATTGATTCAGAAAAAAAAATTAGCTTCTACACACACTCCCCCCCCATCTATACAAATTTTCGTCAGTCATACTACATCACTAGCTTTTTTGGGACCCCCACACAAGAAATTTATTGATTTAGAGAGAACCCAAGAATTTCAAGAACGCATAGATGGGGGAGGGGGTTAGTAACCCCACGAAATTTGAATTGCAGTGAAACCTAAGTATCTTATAGGCCCTATCCAAAACGATTTCAAGTACAAGCTTGGTCAAAAGTATAAACTTCAGTGAATCATCTTGAATGGAAATCGGTATTCAAAAGTCTGTATTCAATACTCTGTATCTTGAAAGGCTTAAAATTTTTCTGTATCTTTGAAAGTCTTACTTTCTCATTCAAAAATTGAAGAAAACTTGAAAAGACAAAGATATCGAAATATTGATATTTTAATCTATTGCAGCAGTCATCATAATATGATTATGAATATGAATTTCAATATTATGTGTAAGCTCTAATTACTAATGTTAAAATTCAAAATCTCTCATATAATTATATTTTAATTAATAATTAACTGAAGAGTTGATGGAGAATTTGGAATAACAAAAGAAATGCAATTGCGAATATTTAATTGCAAAATCATCATGGAACTTCATGGAGCATAACCTTGGATTATTGTCATGATAATAGATTGCAACATGTGTTTCATTTTATATCATTGAAAGTCTTCTTCCTCTTGATTTTGAGTGAACATTCCAAATCAATAGAATATCATTCAAAAGGACATTGAAAATACTGATGATGATGTAATCTAAGTCGAAATTATGTTCTATCATGTTAGTCTATAATATCTATAGTATCTATTGATATAGTATCTATCTATCGATCACAACTCAATGTGAAGCATTGAATCTATAGAAAGGAACAAATTAAAAGATTGAAATTATTGTTATGATAACACGGGTGAACACACCCTCCCCCCCACTGAATTAAGAAACTCTCACCCCCCCATGTATTATGCATCCCCTGGGCACCCTTGAAAATAATAATCATCCGTTGTAGAAGAATGGTGTGAATTTGAATACAGTTGCTCCACATTGATTTGAAAGGTTAGTGTGAGGAATTAAAAAATAAGTTGGTTGAGACCCTCAACTTGACCCTTAATTTGAAATGAAATATAAAACTAATAATTGCTAATATGATCAATAAACTAATCAATCAATCTCCAAATAAAAATGTTATATTGTTTAAATTTCACCAGATGATATCAAGTAGAAATATTGAACTCAACTTCCTATGCATTACTGTATCAACTCGAAATAAGTTGATATTTACCTTAAAAATAATTATTTAGCCTTAAAAATCGATTTAATGAATGGTAAGGTGGGGAGAAATGCCATAGTAATTTATTAATTCATCAAATGAATATTGATTGTTTATAGTTCACTTCTAATAGATAATTCCCCTAGAGTAAAAACATAAAAGCTGTTTTATCACCGGTGAACCGAAATATTCTTAGTATGAAATAGTCTTAGTATGCTACGTCATTTTGACGTCACCGGGCATGCGCAGATGGCCGAAATAGAAATAGTAGTCATGCGCACTGGACGAAATATTCTTAGTATAATGACGTCATCAATGACGTCATTGCGCATGCGCTGTACAGTTCTACACCATCACAGTAACAACTTAATGCTCACGCACGCGAGTCCGCGTGATCAGTGTTACCAACAATAGAAACTCTAAACTATAATTTCCCTATGGATTCCTACAGCAAGATTTCTTCCCTAGCAATAGCTTGGCTCAACATCATCTTGGCTCAAGATCATTACTGTAGTAACTCAAAAAAGCTGTACTCAAAAAGCTCTTATGTTTCTACTCTAGGGGAATTATCTATTAGAAGTGAACTATAAACAATCAATATTCATTTGATGAATTAATAGATTACTATGGCATTTCTTCCCACCTTACCATTCATCAAATCGATTTTTAAGGCTAAATAGTTTTTTTTAAGGAAAATATCAACTTATTTCGAGTTGATACAGTAATGCATAGGAAGTTGAGTTCAATTTTTCTACTTGATATCATCTGGTGAAATTTAAACAATATAACATTTTTATTTGGAGATTGATTAATTAGTTTATTGATCATATTAGCAATTATTAGTTTTATATTTCATTTCAAATTAAGGGTCAAGTTGAGGGTCTCAACCAACTTATTTTTTAATTCCTCACACTAACCTTTCAAATCAATGTGGAACGACTGTATTCAAATTCACACCATTCTTCTTCAACGGATGATTATTATTTTCAAGGGTGCCCAGGGGATGCATATTACATGGGGGGGGGGAGAGTTTCTTAATTCAGTGGGGGGAGGGTGCGTTCACCTGTGTTATCATAACAATAATTTCAATCTTTTAATTTGTTCCTTTCAATAGCTTCAATGCTTCACATTGAGTTGTTTGGCTATTGTAAATACAAACCAATATGTGGAATGTGAATAGATACTATAGATATTATAGACTAACATGATAGAACATAATTTCGACTTAGATTACATCATCATCAGTATTTTCAATGTCCCTTTGAATGATATTTATTGATTTGGAATGTTTACTCAAAATCAAGAGGAAGAAGACTTTCAATGATACAGAATAAAACACATGTTGCAATCTATTATTATGACAATAATCCAAGGTTATGCTCCACGAAGTTCCATGATGATTCTGCAATTAAATATTCGCAATTGCATTTCTTTTGTTATTCCAAATTCTCCAATAACTCTTCAGTTAATAATTAATTGAAATATAATAATTATATGAGAGATTTTAATATTATCATTAATAATTAGAGCTTACCCATAATATTAAAATTAATATTCATCATCATTTTATGATGACTGCTGCAATAGATTAAAATATCAATATTTTGATATCTTTGTCTTTTCAAGTTTTCTTCAATTTTTAAATGAGAGAGTAAGACTTTCAAAGATACTCACCTGCAGCCATAAATTCAATTTCTTCAAATCTTCACTAATCATCTGAGCCAACTGACCCCTATCATCCGCACTGTAACTCAGTGCTGTGTCGTCGGCAAAGGCTGTGACAGATCCCTCAAAGTTGCCGTTACAAAGATCATTAACATACACAAGGAACAGCTCAGCTGATAGACCGGACCCCTGAGGCAGACCTACCCCTGTATCTATAAGTTTTAGCTCGCTTAGCGAATCCCAATCCTTACCTGTTGTGACCTATTACTTAGAAAGCTTTTAAACCAATTATTACATACACCTCTAACTCCTGAGTCTTGCAATTTTCCCAACAATATATCGTGATTCACAGTATCATACGCTTTTCGGATATCCAAATAGAGGCCGGCACATTTCTTATTATTGTTTATTCCATTATATATTTCAGAGATAAATTTAAGCATGGCGTCCTCTGTACTTAGTCCTTTTTGAAACCCGAATTGATTTTTGCTGAAAAAACTGTGTTTGGTTAGAAAGCTTACTAATCTTATCCTGACAACTTTCTCTAGGAAAGTTTTCTACTTGATATCATCTGGTTAAATTTAAACAATATAACATTTTTATTTGGAGATTGATTAATTAGTTTATTGATCATATTAGCAATTATTAGTTTTATATTTCATTTCAAATTAAGGGTCAAGTTGAGGGTCTCAACCAACTTATTTTTTAATTCCTCACACTAACCTTTCAAATCAATGTGGAACGACTGTATTCAAATTCACACCATTCTTCTTCAACGGATGATTATTATTTTCAAGGGTGCCCAGGGGATGCATATTACATGGGGGGGGGGGAGAGTTTCTTAATTCAGTGGGGGGAAGGTGCGTTCACCTGTGTTATCATAACAATAATTTCAATCTTTTAATTTGTTCCTTTCAATAGCTTCAATGCTTCACATTGAGTTGTTTGGCTATTGTAAATACAAACCAATATGTGGAATGTGAATAGATACTATAGATATTATAGACTAACATGATAGAACATAATTTCGACTTAGATTACATCATCATCAGTATTTTCAATGTCCCTTTGAATGATATTTATTGATTTGGAATGTTTACTCAAAATCAAGAGGAAGAAGACTTTCAATGATACAGAATAAAACACATGTTGCAATCTATTATTATGACAATAATCCAAGGTTATGCTCCACGAAGTTCCATGATGATTCTGCAATTAAATATTCGCAATTGCATTTCTTTTGTTATTCCAAATTCTCCATTAACTCTTCAGTTAATAATTAATTGAAATATAATAATTATATGAGAGATTTTTAATATTATCATTAATAATTAGAGCTTACCCATAATATTAAAATTAATATTCATCATCATTTTATGATGACTGCTGCAATAGATTAAAATATCAATATTTTGATATCTTTGTCTTTTCAAGTTTTCTTCAATTTTTAAATGAGAGAGTAAGACTTTCAAAGATACAGAAAAATTTTGAGACTTTCAATATACAGAGTATTGAATACAGACTTTTGAATACCGATTTCCATTCAAGATGATTCACTGAAGTTTATACTTTTGACCAAGCTTGTACTTGTAATCGTTTTGGATAGGGCCTATGAGATACTTAGGTTTCACTGCAATTCAAATTTCGTGGGGTTACTAACCCCCTCCCCCGTCTATGCATTCTTGAAATTCTTGGGTTCTCTCTAAATCAATAAAATTCTTGTGTGGGGGTCCCAAAAAAGCTAGTGATGTAGTATGACTGATGAAAATTTGTATAGATGGGGGGGAGTGTGTGTAGAAGCTAATTTCTTTTCTGAATTAATTGTTGTTGGGGGTAAGGGGTCAACCGAGTAAAGCAAGTTTGATAATGATATTGATGTATTGTGAAAATCATTACTTCAAGACTTCAGTATCTTATCATTTAGAACACTTTATAAAACTTTAATAGCCTACACTTGATAATACTCGATAATACTTTAATATACTTAGCAATACACAAAATTATGGTGGAGAGGCTACTGATCCATGACAGATGGCAATCATAAGTGTGGTGATTTAAATTTCGACAATGTATAGGATGTATTGGGCCATCTATACATGACTCAAGATAATACACTATAGCTCTCTGGAATCGACATCCATGAGAATGACATTCACAATTATTTAAAACTACCATAAACTAGAACTTCGCTTTGCTCTTTGAATAGGAAATAGAATTAGTGTTAAGAAGCCAATCTAATAAATGAATTCTATATAATAAGAAGCCAATTAATTGTGATAGTGTGAAATTGAGTGGGTATTATTGCAGTTGTTTTTTGTGTCTAAACCTGAGTGTCTTTCTAAGCAAGAGTGTCTTTTGAACCTAATGTCTAAGAAGTAAGATAAGAAAGAAGTAAGGATAAGAAGTAAGAACTTTAGTTAGTTCCACAGAGAAGGGATCAGAGGGAACATTCTTACCGACTATTGTTTCACCTAATGTGTAGTATCACTTATACTGGTAGAAAGCGCTTGTATACGCAAATGACGATTTCTGTTTGAGCTTGATTAGTACTGTTGTAGGGGGACGTAGTGGGGAGTCATTGGCATCCTACACTTCCCTCTCCAACAAACCAGTTCACACCATTCTCTCCCCCCAACAAAACAACTGCTGACAGGATTTATTAGTCCAGGCGCTGGCTTACATTGAGCATACATGAGAGAGGCAGAGAATTTGACTTCGGATTATTGTTAGGGGGTCTTTAGTGTATATGAAACTCGATGTCGTCACATTCCAGGGTGGTCGACAGCTTGGGGGGGAGGGGGGTAAGTTGTAAAATTGCGCGCTTATAAAATCGTCTGTCCTGCAGTTACTATTCATAGTACAGCATTTAATTTTTTCTCAATATTATGTACACATAACTGGCTTTCAATGTGGTCCTCTACATTTTTGCAATAAACCGCATAGTTTTTCCGTAAAAGAATAAAATTTCTCGAAAAATGTATTTTTTATTATGGACTTTTTGTTATTTCTCGAATATTCAAGTCATTAGCCGACTTAGAGGAAAAGACTTCCATTTTAAACATTTTAAACATTTTAGGCCGTTTCTTCCTGAATCCAATGATATATATAGTTTGGGGGTTACGATCATAGATGCAGCGGTGGAAGGGGGATAAGTAGCACTGTTACGCTGCGGCGCGGTCCTCCCACATGATTAATGCGCATAATGGCCTGTGTATTGCATCGCTCCTACTAGTCTATGCATTCAAATTATGTATTTCAGGAACGCTTTCTTATGTATTTTCGGTCGCTGAACACGGTTTTTCAATTCTCAAGTCTCAATAATTGATAATTCTCATCATAATATTCTAATTATGGTCAAAATTACAAACTTCATCTTATTCTGCAAGGAAACTAAGAAATGACTGTTTGAAATAAACAAAACTTGGGTTTCAAGAAATATATTAGGATAGAATAATGATAATATTTATATGTGTTTATGTTCTATTGTTTATATCCCAAATTAATTTATTGTGATGCGTTGCAGGCTAAATTATATTATTAATTGCACACTGGCCACGCTTACTTGATATAGTGGTCAGTTCATTTCCAAGAAATATTTGTGGAATTTCTTAGTTCTTCATGGTGGAAATGGAATTCATCATCCATTTATTATCATAATGATTATGTTTAGTATGAAAATGTTAATCTTTCGTGAATCTTCAGTTTGTCGTGAACTTTTGAGAAATTATATCCAATATAATAATAGATATGTGTCAAATCAAAATGAAATGAAAATTTACATATTCATTTATATTATTTCTAACAGTATTATTATAATGATATTTCTCTAACTTTTGATTGATTCATCCATTATTGTATTCCCGTCCAGACTGTTTTGAAATGGTAACAAGTTATTCAGTATCAAAATTTGGGATTCGAATAGTTTTGGGCCATGCCTGTTATTCTTTCCCAAACATATTTATATGATTTGTAATTTTATCCACAAATGAATGAATGAATGTATTCCTGCACGTAGCTAACGTATGGATTATTCCTTTATAGATTCTTGCATGTCACATTAATAAATCTCTGACACAGATTTTGAAATCAAGTCTCGATGGTTTGGAGAGCATATTATTGGAGTGATTCTTTTACTCTGCTGCTTCTAATATGTTCACTACCTTTGTTTGATTTTAGACCATACACATGAAAAGCTATGTCCACCTGTATCACTTCATCTTTATTGAGAATTTCCATAACTCTTCTCATCACAAAGTTTCCATAATCTTGCAGCATATTGAAGTTTTGAAAAGTGAAGTAGGAGTTGAATTCAGGAGAGCCATGTCATCATTATGCGAATTTGTCAATGATATTAAGGGATTTAGTCAAATCCACAACTAGTTTCACTTACAATTTCATGGGCCAAGTGAGATTAAGAGTTTTTTTTCAAATATCCATCAGATGTTGACAGAGATAGCGGTTATTGTAGGAATGCATGCTGCACTAAAACTTCAATGCTGAATTATCTTTAAACAGCTACCTAGTGAAAATACAGATATCAGATCTTTTTGTTCTAGAATTAACTAAGACTAGGATTTTTGTTTGATTGAATCGTGGAGAATGAAAGAACTCTGTTTCTTTCTATAGGTGAGAATACACTTTTACAATTTGCCACAACCATGTTCAGATAAAAATCGTTGGAGACCAAATAACTATTTCTTTCTGTACGTTCAAAAGAGAATCACTCACTTCTTCACTTGCTTTCAGACCATTGATAACATTATGCATTCTGTTGTCCATCAGAGTCTTGAAGAAAAATGTTATGTTTTCTTGAGAAGGTTATGCTTCTGGAAATCATTCTCATTATTCTTGTTTTACTTCATTCGATGACTTTCTTCACAATCTCCAGTGATATCCATAATGATGTCAACATACTTGAACAGAATATCTTTGATGGAAGATTTATTTATATAGTAGCAGCCATTTTAGGAAAGCCTTTGAAGAACTAGCTATTCCAATCACTCAGTTTTGGATGATCGAATGAGGGTTTGCTCCAAAGCATGATCGGTTGTCACATTTATTAAGTAATTGGCATTATTTGTGCTTCAACTGTAAACTTATATTAAAATATTTTACTCCTGTTACACGGTGCTCTATATGGGGTAGCCTATATTATTTGTCTAACTTACTCCATTACTTGACTTTCGCAATTCCAAAGTGATCATTGAACTAAATCGAATAATTATTCTCTCTTAATGAAATATCAGTTTTTTATCGACTGAGGAACACATATAGGATTCCTAACAAGATGGTTTATCATTACAATGTAATCATAAATAATGATAATGAGATGAAATTTTGACCATAATTAGTATATTATGATGAGAATTATCAATTATTGAGAATTGAGAGTTGAAAAATCGTGTTCAGCGACCGAAAATACATAAGAAAGTGTTCCTGAAATACATAATTTGAATGCATAGACCAGTGGCGGTTCTAGACATAAAAAACTGGGTAGGCGAAACTTATCATACTGTAGGTCTATTCATAGACCTAGGGTAGGGCTACTTAAGTAATTCATGTAAAAAAGACGTCAAAGCATATAGGTATTAAATGAAGATGTATTAATAAATATAAAAATTTTTAATACTCATATTTAATTGTTCAATTCGACACTATTTTGCTAATAGGCCTAACCATAATTTTGCTGTTTCAATCATTCTTTGAAATAATATTTCAATTTGATAGGCTATTTATTTGGAATATCGAAAAAAAAATTCTGAAATAAATACACATTTTAGTATTCATGAAATCAACGGTTTATTACACTTTAACATTATTTAGAACATAGAGTAATACATTTTATATTTACAACTGTAGTCTTCTTTGCCCAACATTGCTGAACGCCTCTAAGATTTTTTCAGGGTTCTTAATCAGACTTTCACTTTCCTCTCGTTCAATAGATAAAATTGAAAGATTAGTTAGACGTTGTGTTGTCATTGTACAACTGAGGTATGTTTTCACCCTCTTCATAGTGGAAAAACTTCTCTCGGCGGCAGCACTAGTTACAGGAAGCGTGAATAAAATATGAACAATTGTTGTAAGATTAGGGTATAAGGACCGTTGTTCAAACAATTTGAAACAAAACTCCTTCAAATTGCCTTTGAAGTTACAAAATACTTGTTTTGCTAACTCCATCTCGTACTTAATAGCTGTCCCTTCATCAACAAACTTACTGTATAGCTCGGTAAAAGCGTGTATTGACTCCCAAGACATAAATTCTGTGCTTGTGGGGTTCAGACATTCAAAGGCATCGAACATACATGAATTGTCGATGAACCGTCGTTCAAGTTCTGACTTCATATGGTCAATCATTTCAAACATAATCTTCTTGAAAGATGCCTTTTGCAAATGGTCTCTCTGGCCTGTGGGTGACATTACTATGCTGCCACTGAACTTTGATGAGATTTTTTGCAACCGTTTAGAACTCGTAGCTTCTTCATTACATGGTACTGTGATTCCCATTTTGTTTGCCAAAGAACTGGCCTTTTCCCAACATTCATTGAAAAATGATTCCGTCCTCCTATTTTCTAGTGTTTTTTTCAAACCATCGATTATTTTTACAGCTGATCCCATCAGCAAATCTTCCTTTTGCAAAGATGTTGACACTGTGTTAGAAAAGTGGAGAATCTCACCTAGAAAATGAAGGGCGAAAATAACGTCAAATTCTTTCAGTTGCATCAGAAACCCTTTAGCAGAGGCAGCTTCCATTTTATTAGAAGAGGTGGTAAAACTATCTAAAACTGATAAAACAGACAAGAAATTATTTTTGAAGTACATGACTCCCTTGTACTTGCTCACCCACCGAGTGTCACTTTGCTGTGGCATTTCAAAAATTCGTTTCTTTGGATCTTCCCTTTCTTGAGCATCCCTGAATTTTTGGTGTCTCAGAGTAGGAGCTGACTGGAAAGCATAAATTGCTTCTAGTAATCCTAACGTATCATCAACTAACTTCACATTTTTAGCCGTGTCTATCAAAATCAAATTTAACCTATGTGCATAACAATGAACATAAACACACGGATTTTCGGCTACTTCTCTCACCAAAACATTCACTCCAGTCAAATGGCCACTTATAACTGAAGCACCGTTGTAAGCCTGGCCGATGCACTTTATAATATTCAAACCACTGTTTTCCAAAAATTGTGATATCTCCAAAAAGAGAGACTTTGCTGACAACTTGGTTAACTCAACAAAGCCCAAAAATCGTTCCAACAGTTTAGTTTTGTTTGTGTATCTGACACAAACAGACATTTGCTCTTTTGTTGAAACATCTCTTGCTTCATCAACAATTAATGAAAAGAAACCGTTGTTTTCTTCATTGATCTCATCAATAATCCCTTTTAGAACTAGTTTAGCTGAAATGCTCAAAAACTCATTCTGTGAGTCCTTGGACATGTATGTAGCATTCTTTGGTAGGTTGTCGAAAACAAATTTAATATTGTTAGAAGCTCCTTTGAGTAACTCTACAAGTTCAAGAAAATTACCTTTATTTTTTGTATCAAATTCCTCTTTCCCTGACTCCCTATGACCTCGCAAACCAATTTCTTGGCGTGCACAAAACAGAGCTACTTGGCTTAAGGTAGATACTGCTTTTCTATTATTAGAAATGCTTTTCTGAGATTGTTCGCTTAATTGGGCCACAACTGTCCCTTTTTTTGTGATGATAAATGGCTACTATATTTCGTAATTGAATCTTTATGAGCATTAGATTGTTCATGTTTTTGGCATTTTTGACACTGTCAGATGCTGAAGTACTTAGTGCAAGATTCTTAAGAGGCATAGGCCTATCTAATATACAGGCACTTGTTTGAGCATCACTATTCACATGTGAGCTTGATGTTGCATTAGCAGATCCGAATTTAGGGTCATCTTTACCAATATCCACTTTATTTACCTTGGCTGGTGGTTCAGTTCATCTGTGTCTGGGACATCTTTCACGTTAGCCTTATTTTTTCTATTAAAAAAACTTGAAAGTTGTAGTTGTTTGGCCATATTGAAAAGTCAAATGTATGTCATTCCACAACACAAACCATGTTAAATTTATTACACTGGTACCTAGAGTTACAGGTCACATTAACATTAGAGAGTAGACTAATGTCAATCTCTACACGATTCTCAAAAAAACAATGAACTACGAAAACAATAAAATGAAAAACATGTAGCCAGCAATGAAATGAAACGTATAATGATAGTGTAACACACAGAACACTGAGAACAGAATAGTTTGATCATACTGACAAGTGACAGAAGACACTGATACAGGTGTTTGGAACGCGTCGCCTAGTCGCCTACTAGGCGAGTCGGCGAGTGGCTCGGCAGTATTGCCAACCTAGTCACTCTGAGAGTACACCACAAAAATTCCCCATTCTAAGCATAGAAAGCCCTGCGTTGATGCACTGCAAATGTGGCATAGTAATAGAATAGAATAAAAACAATTTTCTGTTGAATTGTCTAAAATATAACTCATGACTATAAACATTTAAATATACTTCCAAAATTTATTTTTTTATTTAACATTTTTAGGTTTACATGAAAAATTTTAAAAAATCTCATAAAAACTGGGTAGGCGGCCGCCTACCCAGCCTAGGCCTAGAACCGCCACTGGCATAGACTAGTAGGAGCGATGCAATACACAGGCCATTACGCGCATTAATCATGTGGGAGGACCGCGCTGCAGCGTAACAGTGCTACTTATCCCCCTCCCACCGCCGCATCTATGATGGTAACCCCCAAACTATATATATCATTGGATTCAGGAAGAAACGGCCTACAATGTTTATTGGGAGTCTTTTCCTCTAAGTCGGCTAATGACTTGAATATTCGAGAAATAACAAAAAGTCCATAATAAAAAAATACATTTTCCGAGAAATTTTATTTTTTTACGGAAAAACTATGCGGTTTATCGCAAAAATGTAGAGGACCACATTGAAAGCCAGTTATGTGTACATAATATTCAGAAAAAATTAAAAGCTGTACTATGAATAGTAACTGCAGGACAGACGATTTTATAAGCGCGCGTTTTTTACAACTTACCCCCCTCCCCACCAAGCTGTCGACCACCCTGGAACGTGACGACATCGAGTTTCGTATACACTGAAGACCCCCTAACAATAATCCGAAGTCAAATTCTCTGCCTCTCTCATGTATGCTCAATGTAAGCAAGCGCCTGGACTATATGGCTTGAGGCATAGACATTCATTTTTCTTATTCTAATCACTTGCTACTCTCAACTCTCCAGATCGCATGAACGCTGCGTCTCCAGTGACAAAGAGGATTAATTTTTATTTCTAATCAACAAGAACTAGGAAACAATAAGTGAATGAGTAGCCAGATAAACTGTTGTCCATTATAAAAATGTAATATAATCCAAACTTTATTACCGTACATTATGTACTTCAATTCAATAATTGAAAAAATTTAAATCAATCTAATTTAATCCATAATATTGCGATTTTGAACTTAAAAATTGAGAAAGAGCATGGAATAATTTTAATCATGACATGTTCTTGAGGTGCTGTGATTATATTTCTCTATTATTGTTCTAAAATGATTTTAATAAATGATGTCAAAACTGCTCATTAACAATAATATTGTTTCAGTTACTTTTTTTCATTGAATAGCCAAAGATTGTTAACCTTAATAATATTATTTCAGTTGCTTTTTGTTTTCATTGAATAGCCAATGGTTGTCAACCTTTTTCATGGACTGTACCCATAGTGGAAAGTTCTAATTTTGCATATGAACTAAATGCTGTTAGGCTAGCCGTCTAGCGGGAGATTGGGGAAGAGGGAGTAATTTGAAAATTCAATGAATTTCTCTCATTATAAACTTATAAGAGTTATAATCTTCTTAGCATTCAGTAAAATAACATCCAGTTTCATTGTATATTATAAGGAGGAAATTGATTGATACTCTTTAAAAAGATTTACCTACACCTGTTATTATGTATGTGTATTTTTGTCGTAAATGTATTTCCTTTGCTTGATATAATACAAAATTATAAGTAGAGCAATAAAGAGCAAAACTAAAATTGTAAATCGATTTTGAAATAATCTTCATGTCCTTTTAGAAGAAACTTTGTGGCTGAATCTGCTAATCAATTCCGACCGTGTTGATAAACTTGAAACGCAAAAAATGCTGTTGATTTTATCATTTTTATTCATAGTTCACTTGGACGCACGGTACGATTCAATCACTTGAAAATATCAAGAGATTGAAGATATTCTCCTCATATTCACGATCTCGGTAGTTCTAAGATGGAAAACAGTAGTTGAAGATAAATAATTAAGGTAACTGAGCTCCTATAGGATAAAATTTAGAACCAATCATGAGTTCCTATGATGTATGATCCTCGTTTAAGAGACTCTTGATTAACAGTGGAATTGCGAAAAAATGGTAAAACTTTAATCGTCACTTTTTCAATCGGTTGCAACTTTCTAATGGTATTGAAATCGAAAGTATTGTTGATTGGAGTGAGAAGAGGAGGAAATTCCTCACATCCTTGACTAGATTTTGATTTTATATCTGAATTATTTCATAAGATATGCAGCATTGAATAAATAAATTGTCATTATTTTGTGTATGGAATATGGGTTGAAGTACAGTGTACACTCAACAAAAAATTTCCCATTTCTCTTGGGAACTTGACTCATGATATATGATTTCCAACTACCTTGACAAGCCGAAAAGAAAGAGCGTACGGGAAGATCCGAACATTGTATCAAAAGTTATTAATGAAATTTCGATCCTTGAGGTGTCCTGAAAATCTTTGAGATAGAGCGTTCTACCTGTTCTCAGATTGTAGAGCACAAAATTACGCCTAGTAGGATGTTGAATTATACATTTTTGAATTGTGACAATCGGAAGATATTGTTGATTAAATACTATAAGATTTATCAAAATTGATTTTTCCATAAAATTCTACTCGTTTTGGAAAAACTGTAGGATAGAACTGATTGAAGTTAGAGAGGTCTGAATGATTTCATTTTATTCTAAATTTTATGTACAGTAAAAAAGGAGAGAGAGGATTTTTTTTGTCCAATGACTGGATTTGATTGTAATAGCTCAGAACTGGAGAATGAACCAGACATATTAGGTATTTGAGCCAATCTGTACAAGGAAATTTTGCATGCGAAAATTGGTTCTGGACTTCTCTTATGCATACAAACCCTAAAAAATCAGAACTACAAAGAATATAAAATATTGCCTCTTTTTCATGTCTAAATTGACTGGACTAAGTTTAATGTTATAACGTGAGTCACATCTATCTTCTATAGAAGGTGGCGACAGGCGCGGATCGCCCCGATCCCCCCCCCCACCTATTTCACAAGTGGTGTTTGAAAAAACTACAGTTACTATAGTTCAGTCACTATAGACATCAAAAGGGGCTGTGCTTGCATTTTATATTGTAGATCTGAATTCTCAATTTGGATACATGAGAGAAGTCCAATTTTGTCATGCAAGATTTCCTTGTGCAAGATACAGAATGGCCCAAATATACCTAAAATATATGGTTCATTTTCCAGTACACAAAGAAATGGCCAATTTCTATATTCAGATAAATTATAGATAAATACTTGATCTTGTATTTTAGAACAGAATCTCCTCTTTTAGTTGCTGAAAACGATTCATGGGAGAATATGATCCTAGTGTAAGATTAGATTGTTGAAAAAATCATGAAATCAAAGATACTTTCCCTAGTATTATTCTTTGTATTAGTATTACTCATGTTCATTCTTATAGAACATGATCTAATGAACTTATATCATGGTGCGAATTTTCAATGTTATGACAAGATTATGGAGTTGCTGGTGATGATTGAAGCTAAAAATAAGGTATTTTCCAAAATACAAGGAGCATTATTATCAGGTGTACTTGAAAATCTATATGAGAAAGAGCGCTCTACCTTGTCTCAAATTGTAGAACACAAAACCACCCTTATACCACACACTCGAGTTTGTGCCACTGTACAAGCTCCTTATTACTGAAAGAAACCTAGTGGACATTCCCATAGATGATAATTTATAAAACAAAGCTCCTCTATTCACTGTATCGAATGCAGCCCGGTAGTCCACAAAGAAGGCATATAATTTACCACCTTTTTGCTGTTTTCAATTCCCCCAATGAAATAAGATTAAATGAATTATCTGCTGTCGAGTACCCTTTTCGGAAACCTGCCTGATTTTCCTTCAAAATTTTATTACTGTGTACCCAGGACTCCAGTCGTGGTACTCATGATAAATTCTTCTTCTTTTGGCTTTACAGCTCGATGTGAGCTTTTGCCTCTCGCACAAGAGCCCTCCACACATCACGGTCACATGCCTTTCGTCTCCATGCTATTATCCCCATCTTTCGGAGATCATCCTCCACTTCATCAAATCAAATCAAATTCTTTATTTACACATTGTTGTACAAAAAGTTAACTGTATCAAATAGTAAATCGTCAAAAATAAAATCAAAACATAGAACAAAAAACATATATGCCATACAGTAGGCTACCACATCAATCATATATAGTATGAGTAATTTCTTATATTATTGTAAGGTTCCATTATCAAAGAACTCGTCAACACTGTAAAATGCCCCTTCCACCAAAAAAGAAAATACATCTTTTTTGAAATATCAAAATAGCCATAGGTGATTATTGGTCAGATCAGCGTTTTGTAAATGTTCAGTTTGGTTGCCCTATATAGAGACCTAGGTAGATGATAAATTAAGCTTAGTAAATATGTTTTGTTCATTTATAGTGGTTTTGAATAAAATAATTTTTGAACTAGCGTTAGCGAGTTCAAACTTTTGACTTACTGAAGGACAAAGTCATTGTCCGTCTATTTGTATGACAAAACTTGTTGGTAATTTTGTAAGCTTCAATTTTGCACAGAATACAAATGTTCATAAGATTTATAGTTTCCGAGATATATGCGAAAAATGAGAAAACGGTACTTTCAAACCACCCCCACCCCATTAGCACAGGGGGTAGGGGTGAGGACTTTTGATATGTTATTCCTCTAACTATCCGTAAAAGAGCTGTGCAGTTGAAAATTGTGTTCCAAACTTTTCCCTCTATAATCTTTTGTTGACTGCACTATTTTTTATTTCTCATAACGGCAAGGAAAGTTGTGTGAGTGCGCCACACCAGATTTTTCTATTTTTTCTTTCTACTGATTCACAAAATTTTGATTCTAATAATAATGCCGCGGTGGGAATGACGTCCAAACTTTGTAGAACTCGAAATGCTGTAGATTTAGAATATGCACGGGAAAATTAGCAGCAATGAGATATGGCATTCAATTTCCCAGCAAGCTGCACTCAACTATATCTAAAAATACAAACTGCTGTACAACTAATAACTAAGCTCATAGGAAGTCCATATTGAGATGAAAAATACTGATTGTTTGATAATTTTCATAAAGAATCTAGTGCATCAGATTAAGCTAAGACTTTCCATCAAGGGCCAAGCGTAGTGATAGAGTATGTGCATATTTTTTGTAAATATTGTTGTTTACTGATGTTTTTCTCTTAGTTTTATCTTTATATTTTCATATTTCAAATAAGTGATTTAATATTCATCGTGATATAGGTATTACAGTATGTTTTTTCACCTTACAAATCGTACCAGATAGAATAGAACATTCATGATTGTGTGCGGCTGTGTGGGCGTTATGCTCATGCATGTTGATGTTACAGATTTTTGTGTTGAAAAATTAGAGTTGGGTAGCTTAGGGGGTTAGGTTTTTGTTTGGAATTGCAATATGCTGGAATGGGTTGGAGACCAGATTGAGGTATATTTATTGAATGAGCGAAGCGAATTCGAGTTTCAAGTCAATCAGCGTTCGTCCATTTGTAAGATTTTTTATCTTTCCAATCGTGCTTCTAAGCTCAAAAGTGTAGAGAACTTATATTTCTCAGCGTTCTCCACCGATCCTATTGCATATATCATCATACTCTAAATCCAATTTGTATGTGTGTTTGTTTGTGAATAGGCAGACGACGTGTGTGAGTATAAATTTAATGTTAGTGAGTGTAGCGAGTTCTACTGTTCTCCGAACTAATAGTTATGAAACATTTCATAACCATATAAAGTAGAATACCCGTTTCCTGATTTTATGATACAATGGTAATTAAAAGATTTACTGTTATCTTCAAGGATTATAAATAGTTTTCCAAACGAAAATTGTATAATAAAGTGATTGACCATGTCACCTCAATTTAATTAATTGATTATAAATAATTTATTAATAATTTAGTAAATTAGGTGTGAATTAATTAATTAATAATTTAATTAATTGAGCACCTCCGCTCTGTAATTGGCGCTTGTGCAAGTGTGCAGGACAAGTTTTGTAGGATAACTGCAGTGAACCATGATAACACGATTACAAACGCATCCACTCCTAGTAGGCCTAGACAATAAAATTTTTAGCACCTGGAATTAGGGATATTTTATTTTTTCAATTATATCACCTTCTGCTTCTCATACTGAGTCTAAAAGAATTGTTTTATCCACCTAATACGAAATTTAAGTTTTATATTGTTTATCGTATTGTATGTTGACATTCCAATCCGCTCTCAACTGCAACGGACAAATAATAAGCTGTCTTTGTTTAAAATGAATGAATTGCCTTTCGTGACAGCTATTCTTTGTAAACTACCTTTGAACAGTTGCTCTAGTGAGCCAGGGTGTCAATTTGTAGATTGTAGATTCCAACCAGTTTGACACACGCACATCTGCCAACGCCCTTCTTGCAGAAAGATGTTGCTGAAGCCTACGTGAACAATAGTATTTCAAAACATTGTTATTCGAGGAGCTATTCGCAAGTAATTGTTAATAAGGGCCTGTCTATTATAAACTGTAGGATATTGAACAAACTAATAATACGAACCTCTCTATAACAAACCTCCACCTAACGAAATCCTCTACACAACGAATTTTTACCTGGTCCCATGACATTATAGAGTTTTTGCTGCTTATTTACCTCTATTTAACGAATTTCGGACCTCTCAACAACAAAGTTTTCTCTTGACTTCCACATACAAAGTGCAGTGTGTATAGGAAGCAGACGGTCATTTTCAAGGAATTCTTTAGTTTCAGCAGAAAGGTCAATAGACTTAAAATAATGGCAATTCAGGTAGGAAGAAGATAGGGTGGTAGACAGTCAATAGAGGGTGAAACACATGTCGGAAATTGAATTCCAAGAGCTTGTCATTATTGTAGACCAGGCAGGTGAACGACTGGACTTTCCCATTCTTGCTTTTGTCACACATTCACAATTCTTTGAACTGACTATGATGATGATGATGATGATGATGATGACTGTGACGAACCTGAGGAAAAGAATCCGCGAGATCAAGAAGTTCTAGAGGCTTTAAAAATTATCAGGCGAGGATTAAAACTGAAAAATAGTGTACCAGACATGTCCGACTGTTTGAATAGATGTGAGTCGTTTATCGAACATGATGTTTTATTCAAATGCAAAATCCAACCGATATTACTCACTTTTTCAAATATAAAACAAAAAAAATAGGAAATTTGAGTTATTATAGACTAGTATTTATAGTGTAGTTAACCATATTTTGCGTTCCTTCTAATAGTAGTGTAAAAAGTTGAAAAATATTGCTACAGAGTATGTACTTTGATTAAGCTCTACTAATAGTACAAATCAAGCTTTCTGGAAATAAATTGGTGAGTTTACTTATTAGATTCTACAAATATTAAAGAAACATGTTTTTTCAACAGCATAAATTTTAAATTTTTTATATTAATATTGGCCCAATAGGTACCCTACCTACGTTTGCGATGATATGTTTTATGTACCATATTCATTTATTTACCGCCGTGATACGATATAAGATCCATAGGATCGTGGCAGTTTTCTTGACAGAACCTCTCAATAACGAATACCTCTCAGCAGCGAATTTTTTCTCGGGATAATCGACTTCGTTATACAGAGGTTCAACTGTATTTTCATTTTCATAGTATTGCTTTTCGTAACATTGAAGGACTGATGAATTTCGAAGTATTTTCTATTCTTGTTGGGAATATAGATGTTATTGTGGAATGTTGAATATTATTGTTTAACTTTGGGCTCATATATTCTATTGGTATTCATTATAAATTAAGCTTAGTAAATATATTTTGTTCATTTGTAGTGGTTTTGTATAGACTAATTATTGAACTAGCATGAGTTTTAACTTTTGACTTACTGAAGGACAAAGTCGTTGTCCGTCTGTTTGTATGTTCTACAATAACTTTAGAAAGAATTGATCAATCTTCTCAAATTATGAACACGTATTCTCCGAACCCTTTTACAGGTCAAGTTCGTTGGACAACAAATTGACTCACTCTTTCGTCCTTTTTCAGGATATAAAAATAACATTGAAAGTGCATAAGAAAAAAATTGTTATGATCTATCATTTGGTCAGCTGAAGAATTCTTTGCATGCAATTACTACAGTTTTTCCATTCATTCATTTGTAACATCATCTGAGGTTATTTGGGAGCAAAGTTAGTAGACTGTCTACTAACGTTGATTTGGGAGCTATCATACACGCTGACATATGATTTTAGCTGGTTCTTTATACTTTACAACTTTTGTATCAACAAAATGATACGGGTTGATATAATTATCAATTTGCGGTTTTGGCTATTTATTTTCTCTTGGAACTATGTATCAAAATCATGTATCAAACATTAAAAAAAATGATTTTGGATCCATATGAGTGTCAAAGATGTTGAAGCGACAGAGTAATATTTTTAGAGTAATTTTTCATTTCAAATAACATTCCCAATGGAAACTGCTGTCAAATTATTATTGTAAGAGAAATATTTAGCAGCTTTATTAATTTTCATAAACTCTGTATAATCAAAAGTTGAGGGTTTTAAAGATTACAATGCAAAACAGTTCTTGAGCGAGTTCTCTGAACCACGGGGGTCACAAGTTCATACAGATAGAAAAAAGATAAATTCTTTTAACCGTATATTATCATAATATGCTAGAATAGTATCAGTAGTTATTAGTAATTTTTCATATAGTGATAGCTAATAGTAGGTTATAGTAATTGCAAAAATAATAGACTATTTATTATTTGATATAGCCTATTACTAAATAAGTTTCATAGAATGTGTAAATTATTTATTTTGCAGATTTTTATATAATTTGCATTTGTCAATTCCATTGAATTAAATTGAATTTTAATTCTGGGATATATTATATCACACACTGTCAACAAATTTATTACTTTATATTTTTTTACTTTGAAATATATTATTGAAAGGAAATAAATTATGGAGGTTTCTGTTTTCTTCGTGATCTATTCATTATTTGAGTTTATGAATTTTGTACTCAGAAATAAATATGGCTGTCTAGCAAGTACCTAGTCAAATAGAAAAAAGCATGAAATATTTTTTTTTTGTATACCCAGTTTCCAGTAAGTTACAATTAATCCAGAAGATATAAAGAATAATTTTATTTGACTTTAATTTTTATCAATGGACTAATCATATGAATAGATGGTATGGTGATTTAATAATAAATTATTTGATTTGAAGTTTCACTTTGAATTGAAAAAAAGTATAACAATAATTGATGGAGCCTCAATTTAATCATTGATAAAATTTATTCTGGAAGGATCTCATTATCAGATTATTTGTCAATGTGTAATAGAATCGACTCATTCATTTATTTATTTATGCATTCATAGAAATAAAATAATTCCAAACTTATTATGAATTACCTATATTGGAAAAGGAACAACAGCTTTTATGTTGATATCAGCAGCATGGGATAATACTGAGAGGGAAATTATGGAGTACTGTAGTATCACCACAAAATTAATAATAGCACAGAAGGCTAGCGGAATAGGACTTTCTGTTCATGCGTAATCGAGGTAGTTCCTTTGCCAGATTGTAGACTGCGCGCAGAACCCTACTCCGGTCTCGCTCACCCCCCTTCCGCACTCCGTCGTCACAACAACTCTATCACCCACTCCACTGACAGGTAGTCGCCCCTCACTCCTTCACACTATCACACACACACACACACACACACCACACACACACACACACCACACAGATGCACACACACAGTCAACTCGGCACCAGACACCTGTCAAAATGTGAAGCAATTATAGCAATTATAGGACTATTGTGATAATAATATTATTCAACCACCTTCTGTTTTCTTTGCATTTCATCCCAACATTCTCACAGCTGAATCATGACTGTATCATTTATATTACTCTGTGTTCTGTAAGAATGAGAATTCTATGTAAAGAAGAAGTAAAGGAATAAGAAAAAGAGAAGAAGAAGAAGAAGAAAATATGAAGTTTTCAGTTCATCATCTTCTAAATATTTATTATTTTCTATCACTATTGTATAGTATATCTTCATCTTTCTTATCCTCTTCTCCTCCTTCATGATCCACTAATTCTTATTTCTCTCATATGCTACTCCTTCTTCTTCTTTTTCTCTTCCTCCTTGTAGAAGAAGAAGAAGAAGAAGAAGAAGATTTCTTCCTTCTTCTTCCACTATCTAATCTTCTTCATGTTCTACCACTTCTTATTTCTATCTTGCTACTCCTTCCCATTCTTCTCTTTCTTCAATGAGAAGAAGAAAAAATAAAAAGAAGAAGGAGAAGAAGAGGAAGAATAGAATGATGGAGAAGAGGAGAAGAAAAAGAAGAAACAAAGAAATAGCAGAAGAAGAATAAGGAGAAGAAGAAGAAAATGAAGATGAGAATGGAGGAGGAAGAGGAAGAGAACGTGAAGAAGATGAAGAGCTGAGAATAATAGTGGAAGAAGAAGTGAGAAGGAGGATGATAATTATGAGAGGGAAAGAAAATGATCAGAAGTTCTTCTCTTTCTTCTCCTTATCTGTCATATCCCATCATCACTCCTCCTTCTCTTATTATTATTATCATTATTATCATCATTATCATCATCTCATCCTACTCTTTTCTACTCATGATCATCAAATAATATTTTCTTCTTATTTTTCTCATTATTCTTATCATCCTCCTTTTCTTCTCCTTATCATATTAAAGAACTTATCATATCAACAGATTATAGAAAAATAGAAATTATATATATTCATAATTCAGCTCTAGTGTTGTCAGAGCAGAAAGCTACATGTCACAAAGGAATGAAATTGTTTGTCTTTTATAATAGGCCACTAATTGGCCTTTGGTTGTGCTTGCAATATTATTGTTGAGGCTTCCTCAGAAATGAGTTGAAAGCCTGGCAGGCTGCCAGATGCAGCTATAAAAAACCGGATCAAAAGACTGACACTCTCCTTCCATATTCCCATGCCAGCCCACTTTTCTCCTTCCACTCATTACAAGCCATTACAAGCGACTGTTGACATGCTTATGCGATCTGGTGGGACAATGCAGAACTAACTTATGCTAACTTATGCGTGATATTATAAATGCACTACATTGTTATTCTCATTATAGGAGTTTTCTCTGGTATCACACAGAAAATATATTTTCCTTTCTCCTCTCTGAGAAGTTACTGTACTAGTGTGTGATTCACTGTATGGTGTGTGCTTCATAAAATTGAAAAGACAGCAGAGCAGAGCAAGCCGATCATCTACTAGTAATATTGGATAATTGCCAATCGTGACTTGTTTTTATTTTGTTGAATGTGGATGTGGAATGACAATAGCGGAGCAAGGGGAGGAGGTGACAGAGTACTACAACTGTTGGTGGGGGATTTCTGAATTAGCGGGGAAGGCCTGTCGATGGTACTGATCTCTCGTAGCGAGTTGAAGAACTAACTGTTAGTCACCCACTTTACCCCCCTCCACACCCACTCCACACTGCTGGTCACCCATTTAGCGAAACATTAGATGAGTTCTCTGTCCTCTTCTCTGTGTTAGTTCTTAGCTCTTGAAGACCTAAACTTTATTTTAGTTCTTTGTAATTAATATTCCACGTTGTGCCATGAAGATTAACTAAGTCATGGTATGAAGAAATTCTCGGCGACATAATTTGATATCCGGTGTGAGGTGGAGAGGTTTATAGAACACCTCCACCGGTTACAGATTGATATCTGGTGTGAGGTAAATTGGTTTATAAATACCTCCACCGGTTCATTACAAAAGACCATTCTAGTATTCAATGTATTGATATCACTGCGACTTTGATGTTGCCTCTTCTTACAAATAAATACTACCCTCTCAATGGAACAGTTGAAGAAAATGTTTGCAAATTGGCTAGGGAAACAATAGTCCCATCTGTCTACTCTCAGAATCCGAAGAAACTATACTATAGTGTGAGGGTCAGCTATTGTTGTAGATATTCTTATTGTTATGAATATTCAACACTTTCCTTCGAAACCTTCCAGATTGTAGACTGGACAGACAATAAGCCCTTGTGAGAAAAGCTCATGTTCCTTCCAAAAAGAGTTTCAGCTAGAAAAGGTTTTGTTATGGAATACGTTTGAACCTCCGATAACATCACCCTATGTTTTTGGCGACCCATTTCCCTCTTAGCAGGTCACTTTCGACTCATTTATGTAATTCGAACAAGAATGCAGCTTTCAAAGCCAAACAGCAATACACACATGGATACAAGGAACTTCTTTCCTTTTTAAAGAAGTTGAGTGAATATTTCAAGATGATAATACAATATTGTCAATATATGATTTGCTAATAATAAGGATGGAGAAGAGAATTACAATCATATTACTTCCTCTTATAATAATATTCATTCGCAAAGTTGAAATAGATCTTTCCTGTTAAATCTATGTTAAAAAAAGTTAATTATCTCGATTTCCGAGTTTCAAAAATGGCCATGAATAACTTTTTGTGGAATCTATCGATTGGAACTCAACAGTTATGTAATCAGGGTGATTCCCCCTGCCTAGAACTGGGGTTCTCACCTCTCAAATATTTAAATTCAGTATTCTTCTGGTGAAAACGTGAATTATCTCGATTGATGAGTTTAATCAAGCCATAAATACTTCCGTATTCAATTTTTTCCATTAGAACTTACTGGTTCTGAATCTACGATGACCTCCTCTTCATGGAACTTTCATAATCGATGATCTATAAGCATATTTTTGTGCTCATCTGACCAAAATACACTTATCTTGTGAAGCTTGGAAGAGCATTATTTTTTTGAATTCTGTTATTCTGAATATTTTCATGGAACTAATGTCATAACTCATCAGGAACTGTAGAACTATTGATTTTACATCCAGAACAGTCAATTTTCGATGTACTTCTGGAAAATGCTCTTCCAACTTCAAACTGGCCTTGATGATTAATAGTAAAATCAAGCCCTGGCTTATCTTCGACCTCTATTATTCGTAGTTTTGCATGCATAAACTCTCAATAATTCGTATATTCTATATTTAATTCATACATCAAGAATCAAGGGAGAGAAAGATAATGATTACAGTGTGGGCTAATGGCTAACTAATTGAGTTGATTGAATATTTTTTCAATCAGCTTATAATTCTGAAATTTTTCATCTGCCATTTTAAAAATATGTCATTAGATATCTCATCTCCCAATTAACGGAGTAGCTTGAAACTTGGAACTTAAGTTCCTTACACTATAATGATCCGACACGAACAATTTCGATCAAATGCAATACAAGATGGCGGCTAAAATGGAGAAAATGTTGTCAAAAACAGGGTTTTTCGCGATTTTCTCAAAAACGGCTCAAACGATTTCGATCAAATTAATACCTAATATATTCATTGATAAGCTCTATCAACTGCCATAAGTCCCATATCTGTAAAAATTTCAGGAGCTTTGCCCCATCTATGCAAAGTTCGATTTCAGATTCCCAATTATCAGGCTTCAGATACATTCTAAACAAAACATTTCTAGCGGAAAGATTGAGCATGAAGAACTGCACAATTAATGTTCAGTAACATTTTCACCTAAAATTGAAAATAAGCTCGGTATTCGAGGATATGTTATTATTCAATTGCAAACTGTTGATTCTTTAAAAACATTCACTATAAAAAAATAGCAGACTTCGTGTGTCTCCAGCGTTATTGTCCTGTCACCAGCTGGCTCAGATCTTGGAATAGTAGACTTGAGATGCGCGTAAACACTAGCGTCAGTTGATAAATTTTCATAACGGCAAGGAAAGTTGTGTGAGTGCGTCACACCAGATTTTTTTAAACTTTTAATAGCTTGGCTGGTGTCTTTCCAACAATTAGTTTTTTCTTGATGCAACACTGACATGAATATAAATATGTTTATAAAGAAGCAGATACATAATAATATATAGATTCAGCATTATATACATATACATTTTTTCTCTTTTCGATAATTAGAATCGTGAATACCACATGTGAGAGATATAAAGTTGAGTAGTAATGGTTTTTAAAACATTCATATAAAAAATAATAATGATAGCCTACATTTTTTGAATATTCCAGATAATAAATTGTATTGGTTGTATATTTTTGTTCACATTGGTTTGCAGACGTCACGGAGTGCAAGAGATTTTTAATTAATTCTGGACTCAAAAATCAATGGATTTTATTTTGTATAATTTAAAATCAAGTTATAACCATTTATGTAATTTTTTTAGTAATGATTATTTTATTTTTTCTGTAAGTTTACCACGAATACTGGTTAGAGTGATCAACTTAGTTCCTATTTTTAAACAGTAATTTGCTATGCTTTTGTGAAAAGGAATCTATTAATTTCATTTAATTTTTTCATTTTAAACGTAATTAATTTCACGAGAACCTATCAGAGAAGCCTTCTTTTATAAGAGGCTTTCTCTGATTGGTTCTCATAAAGTTAATCACGGTTAAAATTTAATCGGCTTCTGTGCAACAAGGTCTAGCTTTTCAAATTCATCTGATTTTGAAGCTTCTCTTCAATTAGATTGATAATTAAGTTTAAAATGTGTTATAACTCTCAATATAATGTCATAACTCTCTTAACACTGTTAAAACATAATAATCACTTGATATGATGTATTGAGCAATGCTTTTGGTTTTATTAGGGAAATTGATTTGGAGCTTTTATTTGCATACATTAATATACTTCATAGGTAGCGAATAGCAAGATGGACCCTGTTGTCATTATATTTTCAAATGGCTGCAAGGGACCATTCCGTTATGCACTACCAATCTGGGTAAAAGAGGATCTTCGAGCAATAAACATTCCCTTTTAGGTTATCTTACTGTTGGTTATGGATACTCGGCATTCTGTGCGACGTCATAGTTCCTAAGAATATTCTGGTGACGTCATAGTGACTAACACTTTTACCGAAACCCCGGTCTCACAGACCGCTATGGAATTTTACAACTCACAGATGGCAGCACTAGTTGGACTTATACCTTCCCCCACCCCTTCTACCTTCTCACTAGGCAACCATCTTCTGTTGACATGCGTTTTGTCACGGAATAAGCATAAACAGAATTATGACGGCTAGTTCTCAAGATTCTCGATAGAGCGCGCTTGTGTTCAGATTTTGATCACATAATATTATGATACAGGCGCAGGCAGTTGACACACTCCCACCACCTTAGCACTAACACATACTCAGGCGCGTTAGTGGTCTTTCGCATACAATCATCGCATGCGTGGATGCTTGCCAAGATGTGCACTGTTGCCAATCTGCCCTGTTGCCAAGTCACAAGTGGAATGTTTTTAATTTTCCAACTCGATTCTGTCCACTGGTGCGGTGTTCAATCACTATATTAGCGCACATTCGTAGTTCAGCAGCAACAGCAGGCCTCTGCTCCCGGCATCCTTCAGTCTCCCTTCTCGGCTTTAGGGGTTGAATTTTCCGGCGCTCTCTAAAAGTTGTTGAGTAGTTATTTTTAAATACTGAATAATTTATAAATAAAAATATTTATTATAAATATTTTAAAAGTACTGTAGTTATTTTTAATGAGAATTTTGTTATGAAAATACTTAATTCTGAATAAGATTATGAAAATTTTTAAATTTAAATCAAATAAATTATATTTTAAATTCAATTGAAAGTTATTCTAGTTATTATAGCTTAGTCATTGATTTTCAAAGATTTATTAACTTTAATTATGTAGGCTTCCCAGAATTTGAACATACCTACTTTGAATAATTATTATAGTAACTAGTTTAATTAAAATAAAATAGAAAATCATGTCAGGAAATAGATGCGCATTTAGGAAATGTTCCAACAGTCGTGCAAAAGTTAAAGGATTGAAAATGTTCTCCTTTCCCCGGGATACTGACACAGCAAAGATCTGGGTGAACAACTCAGGTGAGTTTCATTTTTATTCATTATTTATTAATCAATTCAATGTAGAATATAGCCTAGATATTGAACAATATTCATGAGAGAGGACGTCTCATGAGAGGTATGTAAAACAATAATACTCTAAGCAAAAATAATTTACTTTGTAGGAGTCTAATCTAACATTCAGCTAAATATGGATGTTTCAAGGGACTGCAGTAAAAAATGTAGTCTACTTTAACAGGGAGTGTACTATAACGGGGAACGGGGTATATTATATCGCGGTTCACTGTATGTATTTCTCTTCTCATTTTTCTTCTTCTTCTTCTCTTCTTCTTCTTCTTTCTTCTTCTTCTTCTTCTTCTTCTTCTTCTTCTCTTCTTCTTTCTTCTTCTTCTTCTTCTTCTTCTTCTCCACCTTCTTCTTCTTCTCCACCTTCTTCTTCTTCTTCTTCTTCTTCTTCTTCTTCTTCTTCTTCTTCTTCTCCACCTTCTTCTTCTTCTTCTTCTTCTTCTTCTTCTTCTTCTTCTTCTTCTTCTTCTTCTTCTTCTTCTTCTCTTCTTCTTCTCTTCTTCTTCTTCTTCTTCTCATTTTTCTTCTTCTCATTTTTCTTCTTCTTTTTTTTTCTTCTTATGCTGCTTCTCTTTCTTCTGCTTCTCCTTCTTCTTCTCTTTATACTTCTATTTCTTTTTTCACATTTTCCTTCTTCTCCATCTTCTTTTTCTTCTTCGTCTTCTTCCTCATCTGCTTTTTCTTCTTCTTCTTCTTTTTCGTCCTCTTTTTCTTATTTTTTTCGCTTTCTTCTTCTTATTCTGGGATGTAGGTAGTGAAAAAGAGTAGGAGAGTTAGGGGAGAAAGCTTAAAACTATCACTCGCCAAATACGTTTCTCTATCACTGCTTCTCCAAACTCAGGGGTGGGAAGAGAGAGAAAGCGAGTGTCTGAGAGAGTGCGAGTTAGGTTTTGTTTGGATGTGAAGTATTGTGTCATATTGTTTCCTTGTTTTGTTTGCTGAGTCAATGGCAATATAATACAGTATACAGTAATACATATTAGTATATGTTTCAATGGAGTAAAGTGTTATACAGTTTAAGTTTATATACATACTATAATTATATGGAATTACTATCTTCAGCTGAATTGGTAAGGGAGAAAGAAAACATGAATACAAGACATTCACACGCATACGATGATCATTTCTGAAAACGATTATCAACATGGTACTGTAGCCTAATAATAAAAACCTATTATTCATCGCGATTAACTTTAGATATAGAATTACATTCTAATTGTGAAAGTCCAAGTCTACTTCCAAGTTAGACATTTTTTGTAATATATAGGCCTAATTACTATGGAGATAGAGTTTGTCAAAGAGCCTCTCTGCTCTCCTAGTTTTCTTTACGCACACAGCAGCAGACATACGGTGTAAAAAATCCCTCTCCAGGTGTTTGAATGATACAACGCACAAAGGCGTCCGTCTGTTTCCATATCATGTTTACTCATATCGGCATGCCGCTTCATATTTTGTCCGTCTGTCTGCTGCTGTGTACATGCGCCAAAAAGATGGAAAATTCCTATCTATTCATTTATTTTTTGATACAATTACAAATCATATTAATATGATCGGGATAGAACAACATCAGGCATAGCCCAAAACTACTCTGTTCCCAAATTTTGATAAATAATAAAATGTCCAAAATAATAGGTTATGTTCTTACTTAAACGTTAAAGTTCAAAGTTCTGTCCAAAAATATATATGAGCTAAAATTTTTGAATTTGGAATGATTAAATACCAAATTATAGTCGAATATTGCACTAAATATCACCGCACTTTGAATAAATCAAGCTATTTCAGAAAATTTTTAAGCCAAAAATATATACACAACTTTCCACTAGGCACAGCTGTTACCACTCTTCAAGCTGTTACAATTTACAAAATGTTTCGATAATTAATCACCTCAATTTAAATTAAACCAATATGGCTCAAATAAATTATGTGGAACTATAATAATTATAATATAATTATGAAAGATATAATAATTATATCAATTATTATATCGGTATCATCAATATTCAACAATGATTTTTCAAAGGAATTTTGTATTGTTCACATGAAACACGCCGACTTATGTTCACCTGTTTAATTTATTGTGAAAGTGGAAAGTTGCATAAATGTAGGAGTAGATACAAGTGCCCAACGTGACCAAACCTTGGGACAGATAACAAAAGGGAGGCAGACGTTTTTGAAAATTCGACTCTTTTATCATAATAAACCTGTAGTCGCCTTTCCTCCCTTCTCATTTTTATCTGGAAGTTCTCTTTCAAAAAAGGCAGACTTGTGTAGGCTGAACTTGTCCCCCTACTATAAATAAAACTATTAAAAACAATAGATGAGCGTGCACATTTCCTTTAGGACCTTGGATTTCAGAAGAGGCTTTTGTATTTCTAGCTAGGTTGCTAACCATTTTTTCAACTCCCTCATGAATTGGGTGGCATCAATTTGTAAAAGATAGGCAACATCAAAGTTCTAGTGTTGAGAATTCATTTAATACAGAATAGGTCTCCCAATGAACCGTGAAAAGCTGGCACGGACTATCCCATCACTCAACATGTGGCATGCAATAGACTTCAGGGTGTTGAACCTTTCAAAAGCCATTCTTGCTTTTTGTACAAGGCACCTTTCTAATAACCTTTGATTCAACCCTCATTCCTAATGATATAGTGAAAATTGTGAAGAACTGAGGGAATGTTTTAGTTTGCAAATTTGACCATTTTCTCTCTTACTCAAAATATTTTTTATCGAATTTATTGATAAGAATCTTGCTAAAAAATGTTATCTACTATGTGATAAAAAACAAATAATAAGCTTCATCCAACAAAATAATTTCAATAGATATAACAACAAAATGGTGGTATAATATTCATTCATACATTCATATTAGGTTTTTTCTTCATGACAAAGAACTGTCTCTAGGCGAATAAAATATATTTGAGATGGAATTCATTATTACTAATAATTAATCTTGTAACAAATATACCGAAGCAACTTGAATCACAGCTACTCAAAGTACTATATAGAAGGAGGCAGTAAAGGAAAATTAGCAACCATGCGGTCATTTTTATCAACGATTATCAACGCTTTTTCAGATACAAACGTTCTTTATTCTTAAAATAAATTTTGTTTATTTTTTTAAGGTCATAAACTCTCAATTGCAAAAAAAGATAGAAGATGACTGATTGAGGTACAAGGTACAAAACTAAGCTCCTTTTATAGGATGCATTAACAGAGACTTACTTTTTTGAAATTCGTTCAAAACAAAAGTATCCTAAAAGTAACATATTAAGAATACTTTGCCGAATCTTGTTTTACACAGTCTTGAAAATGGCCTCAGTTGATATAACTACTCCATTCATAAATTATTAATATACACACATTCACGGCTTGATTGAACAATCGCCGATCGGAAAGGAAGTCGGGGAAAATCCAATAATAATAATATTATTGACAGGATAAAGATTTTTAGTTGAATTGCAACAATTAATTAATGGTTAATGGAGTAATTAATTTACTCCCTGGTTGTATGACTATAATGATAATTGTAATGTGCTTACAATTATTGCTGAAAGTAATTGAATAATTCAGTAAAGAATAACTCCCTCATCTTGACTGACAGTATTCTACTCGCTCTTTCGATCTTATACACTCTCTCAATGATTGAATGAAATTACTGTAATATCACAATTACGACAATGTTGTTAATTTTTCAGGTGCCTTTCCGAAAGTCCATTGTGGCTGTGACAGTGATCCGGGCCCATCCACAACCATTCACTCATCTAGTCCAGCTTCTCCTCGTTTCAACATAACATTGGCGTCACCAATGTTTCTATGATGCATCGGACCAGCTCTAAAAAGCTCTAAACTAACAGTAAAGTAGAAAATAATGAAAATAATAAAATCGTCATTTCTTCAATCAATTGCAACTTTCTAATGATATTGGAATCGGAAGTATTGTCGACTAGAGTGAGAAAAAGAGAAAATTCTGCACATCCTTGACTATATTTTGAAGTTCCAATTGAAGTATTTCAAAAGATGCTCAGATTTGAATAAAATTTGGTTATTAACTTAAAAAATTATTCTTAATAAGATAATAGAAATTAAAACTACAAAATATTTACATTGCAAGCACATCCCCTTTTTTCATGTCTGTATTGACCAGACCAATATGGAAAAGTGGAGTTTCATCTTGATGAGATTTTATCAGCTGCTCCATAGGCCTACTGTACATAAAAAATTTGCATTCATCACATTCCAAAAGCTCCAAGCTCTAAAAAAATTTACAATTTGATACTTTTTGATATGTGTTTCTAAATCTACATTACGATATAACAGAAAAATTGATATCCATGCAAAAGTAAGAAATGATCAATTTATTTGTGGACAATTATATTTCATGACTAGATCCATGGATTATTGAAAATTGTTAATGAAAAAAAAACTAATTGATAATCTCTTTTCATTTAAAATTTAAAATCTATTTTTTATATAAGATAATATTCAAGATAAGATAATAATTATTATAAATTTATTTGAACAGTTAGTAGCAATAAAACAACAATTTATTACTATTGTATAATTATTCAATCACTTGAAAAGCCTATCAAATTAATGTTTATGAATATCTTTAATATCACTATACATGATAATCAGACACATGATGAAATTTTGAAATTTCAAAAGTATAAAACTCAGTTTGAATAAAAAATATTTGACCTGAAAATTGAGTATGTAATTGAATAAAACTGTATTATTCCGAATAAAACTTTTATTATTAATTTTGTGCTACATCTTATTATTTGTGCTTCACCTTTAATATTCTTTAGTTTTTAATGCTTTAGATCATGACCATACACAAGTTACACTATAGATGGCCATGTTTGGATCAAGGTCTATAAATACACTCATGTTCCTTATGGAGCGGCCATCTTATGGGGTATTTATGGCGGTCTTAATGATAACAGCCGTTGAATTTGAAAATTGGTGAACTTGAACCTCATAAAATGGCGATTTTGCAATGCATCACAGGATTGTGTCATGACCTGTATTTATAGTCTTTGGTTTGGATAAGTTGAAGCTAGCACTCTAGCTGCTTCCATCAGTAACTAAGTTCTTGACACCATAGTGAGGTTCACATTATAATGGCAGTGATAGGAGAACAAGGTTGCCTCTGTCTTGTCAATGATTTCAATGGCAGTAGCTGATACCACTTTAATGATACAATATTAACTCTTTATTCTCATTTAAAAAAATAAATTATATTTCATTAAGCAAGAAATTATAATTTTCAAAAATTATATGATGAATTTTAATAATAATTATGGAAATTCATTATGAAATAACTGAAAAATATAATTTCTTGCTTAATAAAATATAATAATAATAATAATATATATACCCTATATAAATATATATAAGTTATATTTTAATGATAGTAAATTATATTATTTTCATAATAATTATGGATATTCATTATAAAATTATTGAGAAATATAATTTCTGGCTTGATAAAATACAATTGTTTATTTTAAACTACAAAAAAGAGTTAATATTGCATCAATTAACTAAATTATTGAGATTTATTATCATCTTATTGTAGTATCCCTGGTTACCTAGTAACATAATATTGATGTTGATTCAATATACAAATTGAGTTACTTCTTATCTATCATTCACACTTATTACAATAATCTAATATATTATCTAAATAATATTTTTTCTCAACAATAATCCAATCTTAATGAAAACCTTATTATAATCTTAATTATTAAGATGAAATATATTGTTTACTATCAATTATACATTGTTTTAAGACGATCTGGCAACAGAACAAAGCGGGAAAAAGCTATCTGCTTTGTTGAATGATAGACAAGGATAACAATACTATTGATAATGAAACATTGCCGTTATAACGTGGACATCACTATAGCGCTCCAGGCGCTTTCATCAGTAACTAAGTTTCCCTCACTAGCGCTACTGATTGCACCGTCTAGAACTAAGGTTTCGATGCTGGCGCAGTCTCTGATACTCGTCTAGAACTATCTCGACCCGTCAGATCTCTGGTAGTGTTTCTTTCCTCTGTGGTTTTGTCTAGTTCTAGGTTGACAGTGGATAGTTATTGTGCTAAAGTTCAAAACGTGGCGGTCTCTCTGACCGATGGTTTCTAGTAGTGTAGTGTGACACGCGGTCTGTCTGACCGAGGGTTTCTGTTTGAGTTTGAATCAATAATTTTCAATTATTTTTCCATCCATATTGTATTCTGCTAGTGGTTTCAAAGTATCATTGAGGTGCATCTGTATCCACAAACAAGTTTTTACCATGGATGAGGACAATAATAGTGGGGATAAAAACCGTTTTCGAAAGCATTTAGACCCTCGTGATCCAGATTTTGGAGATAGAATTAGAGACTTGCTTCATAATGATTTTCGTGATGGTGACACAGTGAGTAGTGAAAGTGAAATAGATGATTCGGATAAAGATCCTGACTTCATATTACCACAGCATGGAGGTCAGGAGATGAATGAAGAAGAAGAAGAGAGTACAGAAGAAGAAGAGGAAGAAGAAGATGATGAAGAAGTCTTGTTGCAACAGAGTGCAGTTGAAGCAGAAGAGCATGCAGTTGATGACATCAACCAACAAGAAGACACCTATTTTATTGAACGAACAAAGAAAACAGAACTTGTAGTGCCAAATGCATGGACCAATAAGCAGCCACCCCGAAATGTGAGGACACCAGCCAGAAATATTATAAGGGGATTGCCTGGGCTACATGGACGAGCTAGATTACTGGGAAACAAACCAACAAAGAAAGATGTGTGGCAGCTCCTGTCTGATGCTACTATCATGAACACAATCCTAGTGAATACAAATAAGAAACTGGAAGTAACAAGAAGAGGTTTGTCTGTAAATACGAAAAATAACAACTATAGAGACATGGATATTGAAGAGCTCAATGCCCTTTTTGGATTATTACTGGCATTATCAGTTCTATCATCAAATGAGGAAAAAATAACTTCTGTTTCCACCAAAGATCCTTACAGTAGACCTATTTATTCAACTACTATGTCAATGAAGCGATTTGAAATACTTCTAATGTGTTTAAGATTTGATGATGCCATGACCCGTAGTGAGAGAAAAAAGACTGATAAAGCTGCTCCTATAACTGAGATATTTGGAAAGTTTATTGAGAACTGTAAAAGCTGTTATTCAGTATCATCAGATGTAACAATTGATGAGATGCTCGTACCTTTTCGTGGACGGTGCGGATTTAAAGTGTTCATGCCGAAAAAACCCAAGAAATATGGGATCAAAATCATGTGCCTATGTGATGCTAAAACGTCTTACCTCCTGAATGCTTATATTTATACTGGCAAAGGATCTGATTCTGTGGGGATAAGTGAGGCAGAAAAAACGCTTGCCATACCAACTCAATCTGTTTTGAGACTCTGTAAGCCAATTGTGAACAGTAACAGAAATATTACTGCAGATAATTGGTTCAGCTCTCTTGAAGTTGTGGATGAGTTACTGAAAAAAAATCTTACCTACGTGGGTACTTTGAAAAAAGACAAAAAGATCATCCCAGAAGAGTTTCTACAACATCCTAGACGTATGGTGTTAGGGATAAAATGACCCTACTTAGTTATGTACCAAAAAAGAACCGGGCCGTCAACCTTATTTCATCAATGCATCATTCAGTGGAAACAAATGAGGAAAAGCACAAACCAGAAATAATAGCTTACTATAATGCAACTAAGTGTGGAGTCGGCATTATGGACATGAAGTGTGCTGTCTATTCTTCAAGCCGACGAACAAGGAGATGGCCTTTAGCAGCTTTTTACAGAATGTTGAATGTTTCTTCTGTGAATTCTTTTGTCCTGTTCTTGAGCTACAAAGACTCGCCCCTTCTTACTCGATTTGACTTCATCAAACAGTTGAGTTTTGAGCTGATCAAACCTCATCTTCAAAAACGATTTTCGCTACCAAGTCTCCAACGAACCTTGAAAGAAGACATTGGCAGAATTCTTGGAAATGATGCAGTACTGGCAGAACAAACTACAGACCAAGGAGAGGGGAGCTCTGCTGATCACGAGCCAGAAGATAAGCTGGTGGAGAGGAAGACCTGTTCTACATGCCCAAGTTCTAAGAAAAGGAAGACAGCCTACAAATGCATCAAGTGTTCAAAGCCTGTCTGCTTGATTGACTGTAGTAAAAAAGTTTGCTTGAAATGTGCAAAAGAAGCTGTTTCCTGAACTTAGTGTTGAAAGATCATTGAAAAACATTTTCTGAGGTAGTTATAAAGTTTTTATGATGCAATTAAACTATAATATTTACTTAATTGTGTTAATTATTTCTAGAAAAATCATTTTCCATAGAGAACAGAGTATCTAGTTACCAAGGTCGGAGTAAATATTAGCAATACGATATAGCGGTCTGTCAGACCGGGGGTTTCTGTTAGTGCTAACTGACCGAGGGTTTCGGTAAAGGACTCGCCACACCAAGCTCGCCAGTACCGCCGAGGTAGTACCGCTGGTGGTAGTTTTCTCGGCTGAGCACGCCACACCGAAAAACGTCTGCTAGCGGTAGTCTCCGAGTAGTGAGTCTAGTAGTGGGGGGTGAGACGTACTAGTTGCGTTGTGTTGCAAGGAGGAGAGGTGCAAGAGGTGCACCTCTTCGAATCGCCTGCCATGTATTCAGGTTGAGCGCGCCACACTGAGCTCGCTTTGTCCGCCGTACTACCTCTCAGCAAACTTTTGTTGAATCGCCTAGCAGGCGGTCGTAGGTGGTAGTGCGCCGTACTACCGCCGCGGTAGTGAACTCGGTGTGGCGCGATCAACCTGAATACATGGCTAGCGATTTTTAAAACTTCGCTACCGCCGCGGTAGCGAGCTTGGTGTGGCGTGCCCTTAAGAGTGCTAAGAATATCACTGCATGTGTATGCGCGTGCGTACGTTGCCCTGTGACGTAACGTACTAAGACTATTTCGTACTAAGAATATTTCGGTACACCGGTCCCAAGCCCGGATGAATAGGTGAGAGTTGAGGATATCAAAATAATTTGATATGTCCTTGTAAAGCAATATTACAGTTACAATATTACTTTTACTATACTACTTATACTCGTATTACTACTACTACTACTACTACTACTACTACTACTACTACTACTACTACTACTAATTCTAAATGCTTTCATTCCTAACATTAGTGGCAGCTGCTTACACAAGTTAATAGATATGCACATTTTTGTGTAGGCTACACTATATTTTTTCTATGTTGAAACTATATCTGTATTAAGTAATCATCATTGTCAGAAATAATTTTTATTCAAACCCCCAATCTCATTGTGGGCATACCTGTTTAATGTCTACACGTCTACACACATTTTCCAATTATATTTGAGAAGATATCAATAATTATTGTATTCCATAATAGTCATTTGTAATTGGGAAAAAATCAGATTTAATTGAGAACAGTCAATTTTATTTGATAAGTAATCGCATGTAATTGAGAATAGTTACTGGTATTTGTAATAAGAAACAGTCGAATGTAAATGAGAATGTATCTATTGAGAATGTGAAAACTATTTACTTGCTTCATTTGTGTCTTACATTACCAACAGCAACAGCACTAATGAATGTGAAAAAACTGATTTTTCAATCAATTATCAAATTTGTCTTCAAATAAATGCATATATATTTAGTAAATAAAGAATATCAATATAGAACAAGAGTTTTTGATAGAATTCATAGGATTACTTTGTTATTTTCAATTTAAATATGGATAAGTTTTTTTTTGACTGAACCAGGAGGATATGTATTTTTTTGCTTGATTCGCATGTGGATATGTTTTGATTTGTTTGGGCACAATGTTCCAGCAAAAAAGAGTCTATCGAAAGAGATGTAAGCATAATACACAACATAAAAAAGTATCATAAGTAAGAATATAAATTCAATTATGCAAATTTCAATTAATATAAAGTATCTTCAAACTGTGTAAATAAGTCATCACCTTGTAATATTTGGATAAGTAAATATGGAGTCCACAATCTTCTAAACAGTCATATGGATCAGTATCATACACAGAATAAAAAAGAATCATAAGTAAGAATGTAATTAAATTATGCAAATTTCAATGAATATAGAGTATCTTCAAAATATGTAAATAAGTCATCACCTTGTAATATTTGGATAAATTAAATATGGAGTCCACAATCTTCTTCTAAACAGTCACATGGATCAGGATCGTTGTGTGCTGCTTCAGATTCCTCTTCATTTTCTAATACATTCTTGTACCACTGAAGAGCTTCATCATTCTTCCAGTCATCACCATAAAGTGTCTTCAAAAGAGAATCGACGTCCTTTTTCTTGGCTGAGGAGATAGGGTGACCGAGAGGCAATGCTTCAATTGGCTCTTGAAAACATCTTCTGTGCGTCCATCCTTTTTTGTACAACTTCAAAAATGCTTCATTCTCATCCTCAAATCTGAAATTTTCCATTGCTTTCACTGTAACAGCTTTTACTGTCTTGTTCCCATCACTTCTGACAACACACTCCTTCTTTATAATGATTCTTTTTTTCTGGCTGATTAACTCAATATTTTTGAAACGACCTGACAAACATTTTGTGTCTAGCAAGCTCCAGTTTTCACCCAACTTTCTCAATTCTCCAACTTCTTCATAGATCGAATAGTATTCTTCTTTATTCTGAATGACAGGTTTCTTTCGTAGTTTCTTTTCAACTTGGCCAAAAACCCTATCAGCTGGTAAGAAGCTGTGTCCTCTTACTGGAAACGTTATTAGGATCTCTTCAACATTACAACAGTGAGTCCCAAGAGAATATATCAGTGTGTGGATCACAATGTTATTTTTGTTTTGAGCGCCGCATCCATCACAAAATAACCGCAAACGCCTAATTCCTGTTAAATCTAGATTCTTCAAATAGTTAAAAAGAGCAGATGACACCTCTGTTGATCCTCTTCCGGACTCAGGCTCAGTCCAAGTGTAGAATACTGGGGATTTTGCTTCAATATCAACCATGCATAAAGCATAGAAGCTCAATTGACGCAAATAAAATGCTTCTTGAACGGGACTTCTTGGTAACGGTTGCACTTGTTGTAGATCAAAGCAGACAGATAAGTCATTTGGGCACTTCTCTCTCATCAGTTCATAAAAAGCTTTTGCTCGAATCTTATGGACTCTCTTTTTTAAAATCAGGCTATTAATAGTGTCATTACGTGAGTTTGCACTCTTTTCCTTTGCCATCTGTATATCAATTTTGTTGCAAAAACTACAAATGTCACTTGCTGGTGATTTAAAACCTATATTAAACCGACAAAATTCTCTTCGAAACATGGACTTTGTCACTTGTAACTCCAAACCAACTGAACTATTGTAAATTTTAAACAATTTAATTATGTTCAGATCGGAATCTAAATAAATTCGCTTGGATTTTCTTCGGTTGTAGTGGCTTTCTCTCCCTTTTAAGTTACCTATGAACTGCCGCACCGATTCTTTTTTTGCAGTTGACTTGTGGCTAACGTGATCACCTCCTCGAGTCTCCCTCAAGCTCCTGTTTGAAGTAATTTTATTGGCTATGTTATTCAATCTTGTTGGTTTCACTCTTGTAATGTGCAGAAACAGTTTTTTACAAATTTTTATTACCCTCCCATTCACTTTAAAAACTTGATATTCCACATTGTAACTGCGGGGCTTGGGCTTACCGGTGTTGTTCTTTTGGTTTGGTCGTCTTCTTTTAACATTCTTGAAGCTCATGAGTGAACTTAATTTTGAATCTTGATGAAATTTATCAGGAAACTTGTAAATAGCTTCTCGTAGTTGTTTAGCATCCGCTGGCCTCACCTCAAAGCACTTGAAACGTTTGTTATTATGTGAGCACGGAATGAATGTGTTGGATCCTGAAGGAGCACTGTACTTTTCAATCTTCTTTTTTCCTCGCGCACTAATAGTCTTTTGTTTCTTTCTTGAACCAGAATTGCCGTCTTTCACAGAAATTAAACTTTCGTCCATTTTTAATAAACTGTATACAGAGAAACAAAATTAACTACAACTGTAAACTGTATTTCCGAACTCATGCACTGAACTAGAAAGCTTTGTACTGAACATAACCAAACTTTTGTAGTGCATCATGGGATTCAAACAAGTCACATGACACTGGATACTGCCCTCTCATTGGCCAGTGGGATATGTCGTTTTTTGCATTGAACATAGTGATGGATACGTTCGTTTTTGCTTGAAATGCTGATCTTTGAGGACGGAAAACTATGGGATATAATTTTTTTTGCTTGAATCTGATATCATCTCGAGATATAAATGAAGCCGTAGAATGCAGACCACTAATAATCTCAATTTTGATTTTTTTGGATATGTTCGCTTTTGCATGTCACCTCCTCATATATCAATGGGCAAAACGTAAACATTGAAGGCGTATGAATGACAAATCAAATTGTGATCTAATAACTAATTGTAAATTGTAGGATTTTTGTGATTTTGTAGGATATGTGGATTATCAAATATTTAAATAGAAACATGCATGGAGTATATAATTTCAATCATGATTAACAAATTTAGAACTGCATAATTTAAGTGAAAATAGCTTCTCTACAGGGTTCCTACAAAAAAGTATAGCTCACATTTTATTATCTTACTGTGGCTATCAAAATTAATCATGTTGTGTTTGTTTTATGTTATCAATCAGAGTTGGTAATTAAAATTGTAATCTTCAATATGATATTATATGTTTTAGATAGCTGGGCTATCCATAGAGAGATTTATTCAAACTTTGAACTAGTATTCCTTAAAGGTGAATCTTGAAGCTAATTTCTTGGAGAATCTTGTTTTGTCATGTGTATGAGCAGAGTTAGTTTAAAATGGGCAGCAATTCAGTATTTGATTCAATTTGTGGCTAATTTCGTTAAAGGAGACTGTCAATTTTTTAGGACAGTGTTAAGTACTTTGATTAGGTCATCAAAACTTCTGGAATTATTGTAGAAATTTCCTTTTTTGAGATTCAGAATAGATATTGGAAACCAACAAATGAATCGCCTAATGCAAAGAATCTCAAAGTTAGGGCCAATCGTTCTTGTGAAGTTATTGCTTCCCTCATGATGGTATCATTTGTTTGGATAACTAGTTGGATTAGTTTCAGTATATAAACAAAATAATGTTTTGACATCCTAATAAAGTTTGAATTGACAATCTTATGTCATGTAGCAATTTATTTCCTTACTTAAACCTACAATCGTTCAACCCACCAACATCGTTTGTTGAGTTTTATTTTCGATTTTATTATACAAGTCATTGAAATAAATGATACAGCTGCATTTTGTAATAATTATCTTCAATGATGGAATGACGCCATTGTTGTCACTTGTCATGATGTGGAAAATTTACATCCATCATGTCTTCGTGTCGTCTGCAAATCAGATAGCTTTTTGAATGCCGAGGCATACGTGGAACATCATAATATGATATAATATATTATATTTCGTTGAAGGAGAAGTACGCAGGTGTGCATACGGTGTGCATACGGCAATCTGTACGGACGTGTGTACAAGGCTTGAATGAAATATCGAACTGAAATTTCAACGTGGAAGTTGGCACGTGCACACAAACACAAGTCGTTCAAAACAACTTTCACCACTCTCGGTCTCAGACAGCACCGTATCGCGCATGCGTTAGTAACGGTTTTTTCCTGTTCCATTCAGTCAGATCTTTGAATGTAACTTTCTTTGTGATGATGGTTACCGAGCACTGTAACTGGAGCCGTCATTCCATTTTGATGATATTATTATCCAATGATGAGTTATCATTAAATTCGATATAATAATCAATATATTATCATCATTTCATTCAATAAAAGAAAGAGTACTTTTCAATAATATAATTAATAAAATATAACGGTTGTTATTTAACTAATGTTGAAAAAACTATAACTAAGTCAGCATATTGTCATTTCAAAGCAAAAACCTAACCCCCAACCTCCCCTTTTATATTTAAAACATTGATAAACATAAATCTTTGTGAATACCCATAATCCCTTCCAGCATATTACAATTTCAAAGCAAAATCCTAACCCCCTAACCTATCTTTTCACCTTTAAAATATCAAAAACCAAAATTCTACCTGTATCCTAGCCTTTTCTAGCATATTGCAATTTTAAAGCAGAAACCTAACCTAGCCTTATGAAACATTATTAAATAGGTCTATAGTTTGAAATAACCCAACCCCTAACCCTTGCACATTCAATACTTCGGATTTCAAAGCAAAATCCTAACCTATCCTTTCACCTTTGAAACAACAAAAAACATAACTCCACCTGGACCCTAGCCCCTTCTAGCATATTGCAATTTCAAAGCAAAAACCCAACCTAACCTTATGGAACATTATTAAATATAACTCAAAAAACCTAACCACTAACCCCTAACCTTTTCACATTTTATAATTTAGATTTCAAAGCAAAAACCTAACCTACCCTTATGAAACATAATCTTAATAAAACCTAACCCTTGACCCTATTTTGTCAATCAGCTGAATTTCTACATTGTTGATAAACAATGTGGAAACCTTGCAATGCATGAAAGAGATAGCGCCATCTGCTTTGTTGAATGATACACAAGGATAGCAACACCATTGCAAATGAAACTCTGCCATTATAACGTGGACCTCACTATAGATACTCAAAGAATACTTCTGAATAACTATGTGATAACTGTGACCGTTGCTGGCCGCTACTCTGTATCTGAGACAAAGAGAAGCTGCTCACAAAATATGGTGGAATGGACAGACGAAAAAGATTGTGAACTGTGAAGAAAGAGGTTATGATTTATGAATCAAAGAGGTTGGTTCTGATGTTAGTTGTAGTGTAGTAGGCATACCTATTTAGATTATTATAATACTAGTTGGTTCTTAAGTCATTATTTTAATACGTGAAAGAGCTGTATTTAATACCTAATTATCAGAATGGAAAATTTTGACCTAAGAGTAAGAGACCTTGTTCTTCAGCTTCATAGTTACGGTGCATTAAAATTTGGAGACTTCATTATGAAAGTTGGCGTAAACTCTCCTGTTTACTTTGATTTGCGTGTGATGGTTTCATATCCAAAGCTAATGGTAAGAATTGGCTTAATTCATCTTCTATTATAGGCTAGCTATACTGATAACTCATTCATTATGTACTTGAGATATAAATGAAGCCTATACGGTACCTATGCAATGTTGTCCTTTATGCCCTTATATTTATTTGGTGTAGGCCTAAGTCAAGACTGTGACTCCACATACTTGTCATCAAATTTTAGGCTGCAATCGATTTGGTACTGGTATCATATTATTTTGATTACCGTACACAATTAAATTAGACGTCGGCCATTCATAATTTTTTTTTCTATTTTCTCACAATCTACAAGACTTCACACATCTTTTAATTATTATCGGCTATTCACAGTTGAATTGGCCTAAAGTAAGCCTGAATGTCACTTGAAAAATACAGATTACTTATTTAAAGCCTAACAATAAACTTGGAGACTTTTGTAAATGCTATTAGAATGGCTTTTATAGATATAAAAAATTAAAAGGTTGAAATTCAATTTAAATTCAGAATTGAAATTTTCAAATAATCGATAGAGCAATATCGATTTTAAGCGATCAACTCAAACTCGGTCTTACTGTACACAGCACCGTCATTCTGTGTCGTGGGCTCGCAGTCTTGACTTGAGCTCTGTATTTCTAAATTTATGCATGTGGATCCAGGAAAAATGAATAATCCAATGTACCAAGTGATAGCCTATTTACTTGGTAGTTCTTTCATTTCATTTATAACGTATAAACATCTCAAAGTGATGAGATTTCAAACTTCTTCATTTAAAATAAATCTGTTTCCATAATTTGAAAAGATAGTACCTACCTACTTTTATAGTTTTTTGGACGCAGATAAAACATCTTGTTTCTATCATTTATTAAGGGGCACAAGAACTAAGGTATGCATTAGTCTACAATAGAACACCAGTGATCCACCAAGTCCAGGTGGGTCGCATGCCGCATTATGTGCTGCTCACACTGAACTTGACTGTTATAATAAATAGCAAGTGTATTCAGTGTGAGTAATCCTATTGCTCTTTCCAAATGTTGTTTCCCATCTGCACGCTTATTGTTTTAGGAGTGACGGATTCAAGGATCTAAAGGTTCAAAGAACCCAAACACGTCAACCGAAGCTTATTGTGTTCCCAAGTAGTATGTTGATTGGGCAAACCAATACCTATGTCCTTTACAAGAGTCAGGAATTTTTCCCTATATACTAACATTCCATTCATCACCTGGTTGCAATCCTTGTCGCAATCCAGTGTGATATGCTTGGCAGTCTATTCAGACTGATTAGTCCTCGTGACCTGCGTGAGCTCCACTCCTGGCCTTCTTTGTAGATCCTACCGCTGAGGAAGGGGCGGCCAAATCACCCGGTTGCTTGTTGCAATCCAGTGTGATATGCTTGGCAGTCTCTTCAGACTGATTAGTTCCACTCCTGGCTTTCTTTGAAGGTCCTACCGCTGAGGAAGGGGTAGCCAAGTTGCCTCTAGGGCACCCGGCCAGCCCTGACTCAGCCTCTTGACCAAAATTTGTGCCTGGAGTTTCACCCATCTCTGGTCTCTTGGGGTTTTCTTTTCGCCCCTCCGAAACTGCCCTGATGGGGCAGATCCCGTGGGTTTGAAGGCAAGGCAACTTCTGGAGTTGAGGTCCATTTTAGTCGCCTCCTACGACAAGCATGGATACTGTGGGTGAATTCTGTTTTTCAACACATTCCTGAGTACATGATCGACTCAAAGCTCCCCCCAACCCACAGGGGGCATCTGCACGCTTGATCATGCATAACCCAAGCGTGCACTTGCACATATACGCATCCAATGTGATCACACCCTTAGGATATGATCAGATTGGATGCATTTTTCTGCAAGTTCACTCGATACTATGCATGACTTCACGTGCAGATGAGAATCTGGTTAGAGCCATAGAAACACTCACACTTGATGCGTAAAATTGCGGCGTTCTGTATGAGGAGCGACAGACAAGTCTCAACGTGTTTCTTTCTAAATTTTGTTTTTATTTGCACACGTGGTCATGCATGGTCTCGCGTGCATTTGCACATAAGATTACTTGCATCCAGTGCTTGATTTGAAGGTTCAAGTATGGAATTCAATGTGATCATACCCTTGGGGATACCAATTGAGACGGCAGATCTGGTGTCCATTGGATCTGCATCCAATTTGATTACACTCTTAGGAATACCAGTCAAAACACCACATCTGGCAGATATTCTGTTCGATCTCCAGTTCGTGTACCGCTGGGACATCCGGTACAATAATTAGGTCTACTGGTACCTATCTAAGAATTATCGCAGAGCATCAAATCAAATATCACAGTATGTTTCAATTATTCACGTGAAGAGTGACGGCCCTTGAATTAGTGGAAGGAAACGTTGAGGAATGTCGTCTTCACTCTTGGTGTCCCAGCTGGTTGCCTGCTCCAGACATTGATAGAGCCATTGATGTCCAAGCCTGGTGTTCTTATCAATGAGCATACCGGTACCACTAACCGGGGCTTACAGCTAGGGAACCAGACTAGGACACTAGTGATCCACCTGGAGTAAGGCTAATGTTCCCTCAAACTCAAACTCCGATCTCCAAGCGAACTAGGTGACAAAGCTCTGGTGACGCTCATCAGAGCAGGGACACTTATAGTCTTCTTCTTTCAAACAGGGATTAGGCTATTGCCTGTTCCGACTCACATTCAGCTTGTAATTAGAATAAAAAAATATTAATAAATAAAAATGTATAAATTAATAACATCAATAAAATCTAATCTAATATCATCATAAGCATCATTACAAACTACTGTTTCCATTTTATAATAAATAATGACCATTGCCATCTTTTTCGTGGCCTGCCTATGTCTCTTTTGCCTACCGGTTTATACTTGAAAATTCTCAGTGGAAGCCTATCAGCTGACATTCGTTCCACATGCTCTTTCCATTGCTGACGATAAGATGCAACTCTCTCATTCAGGCAGAAGGTATTCAGCTCCTTCCGTATATCCTCATTCCTGATGTCACAGCCTGATGTGACTCTTCTGTCACAGCCCTTAACCTAGCGCCGCAGTGCAGGATGGTTTCTCACAGCTTGGCGTTGTTGTCATTTGAGATCATGGGTGTCTGGCTTGGAAGTGTTTCGGCCGCATTGCAGGATGACTGTTAACGGTTGCCGGAAGATCAACAGCTGTGTTTTTTCGTGATAGAGAAATTCTGATTGCAGATTCGTTCTCAGCGATCCCAAGTTTAGCCTGAAGGCTCAGAATGTCAAAAATGTTTTTAAATAATTGAAAATCATCATGAAAATTCATTAATATGTAGTACACCACGTTTCTGGAAACTTTTTACTGGTGACTGGAGTTTATAGGCAACACAAAAATCGAAATAATCGTAAGAAAGAAAACTGCTGATGAACGCGAATAAGACCGCCACTCCATTGTTCTATTGTCTCGGCTGCTTGGCTGAGCCTGGCTGGAGGGATCAAATAACCGACTGGATTGATCTTTCGTCTGTCCGCTAGGCGGAACTACGCCGACCATTGCTGGGTGGAAGATGTTACTGCGGCCGCTCGCATTCCCACCAACGCTGCTATTATTTGCTGTCTCAGCGCCTAGTCCGAGTCAGACAAGCATCCAGCCTGCACTGCGGAGCTAGCTTTAGTTCTGCGAAGAAATCTCATCTCAGCTGCCTGCACTTTACTCTCAAGTGGCTTTCATGTTACCCACTACTCATGATTCACTACCATAGAGTAGTAGTGGAGTTGCCATTGTCATAAAATTTCATTATCGTGCTTGTGGTAGCATTCTTCCCCAATGTCCTACTGATACTTCCACAAATCATTTGTAACCTTCCCACTTTCTTCTCAAGCGAATTAGGTGACAAAGTTCTGATGACGCTCATCAGAGCAGGGACACTTATAGTCTAACACAAAATTGTGCTGCATCTATTCGCATTTGGATCACAAAATCTCATGTCTGGACTAGTGTCCCTAGTCTAATAAGCGCTGTAAGAGCTAATGCCCGGCGACCCTGATGTCATGATGAACTTGAGTGGAAGATCACTAGGTGGTGTCCTACGACATATGAGCCTTAAACATTGTAACTCATAAAGTTTCTCATGCATTCTATTTACAATTGTGACATTACTCTTTCATAATATATGCTTCTATTTCAGTAACATGTTAGAAACAGTTAACTTTAGTATAGATAGAAGTAATGTAATTGAATTATCATCAACTAATCTTCATCAACACGGTAATAAATTTTATTTGTTGAAGGAATTGCCTGATGACCAATGGAATTTCTCAAATACTAGGTGATTAAAATTCAGACTTAGTTCACTGTGATCGCATAAAATCGTAAATTGAATTCATAACCATAGTTTATTTCAGTTTTGTAATGTATTGTGTTCTTTGTTCTTCTTGGAACTTGTAGATGTGTTTCTATTCTCATCCTGCTTTTCTTCTTTCCTACGATTCTCTTATTAGCCTAACCATGTTTTGTGAATTCTTTCCTTTTAAATGAACATACAGTAGATCGGTAGCCACTATACAAGGTTTTCTAGTATATAAATAGATAACTTTATCTTGGTTCTCTTTCGTAAAAATTAGAATGCGTTCTGTAGACTACAGGAGTAAGCTACTCATATCCTGCGTAATGTTTAATGTACAAGGGTAGCTTTTTTTCTGAATTGAAGGTCGTTACCAGGTCTCTCATTGTAAAGTGTGTAAGCTCGATCTCTTAAGAATCTTTTATTAATTTAACTAAATCGATTTTACTGCTTGAAGTACGGTACTGTATTTTTGTGAATTTTGTTCTTAATTGCATGTTGAATATATTGTACAACATTAAATGAAATAAATTCAAAGCTTGACTATAAACATTGTCTTTGTTTTAAAGTAAGTACTCTGCTTGTTTTCAATTTGCTATAATGATTCATTCTCATTCATAAACTGTAGAAAGTCCCACTTTAAGATCATATAACAGGGGTAAGTCTAGTTTCACACACATCGATTTTTGGCCATACGGTTTTTTGTTTGTCCTTATAAATTCTATTAGATAAAACATAACTTTGTAACTATTGTCAGGAATAAGATGATGTGTTCATGTGTTTGCCAAGTTCCGTGTAATCTGGTAGATTTCTTAAGGATGGCAAAAAAATTAACGTCCAAAAATGTGTGTGTGTGTGTCTGGCTTATCATCACGTTACCAGTTAATTGTATTTCTGAGACAATGATAGTAACTGTATATTAAACGAATGCTCTTATCGAATTCTACTTTCATGTTGTAGAGATTTATCGTTTTTATATGTTTTATTGTGTCATAGCTAACTTAAAAACTATTAATCGCTGGTGTGATTTCAATGTTGAAGCCATTGCGGGTAACAGCTACAGCGTTCTACTATGGATCAATAAGTTTTCAGAAAAGTTGAAAGAGGAAGAGAATTCTTCAAGTTCTCTTTTGGTTTTTCAAGATTTCATATAGTAATTATTACTAGATAAATTTTTTCTGAGCTTTTAGATTTGACAAAAAATGTACTGATTTCTAATAATAATATTATTTTTGGGTGAAACTGATATTTCAAGCTTGCAGCTTCTTTACCTTTAAAATTTTCATATACATTCTTTACAATGATAGTCTACTTGAAAATTTTGGGTAACATTTTAAATGGCAGAATAAATAGAAAAAACTCATTTTCAAAATAACAACAAAAGATTATTTAGATATTATTAACGATAAACTTGGATATGTTTTTATAATATTCTTATATGTTACAGGATACTCTGTCGCAACTAATGCTTGACTTTGTGAAATCAAGGAATGTAGATTTCAAAAGACTTTGCGGAGTGCCTTATACTGCTCTCCCCATAGCAACTCTAATGTGCGTCAAGTCAGATGTTCCCATGCTGATGCGCAGAAAAGAGGCAAAAAACTATGGCACAAAGAAAATAATTGAAGGCCGTTTTGATAAGGGTGACAAGTGTCTCATTGTTGAAGACGTATGCACTTCGGGTTCGAGTATATTGGAGACCTATGAAGTAAGTTGTCATATTTTTAACTTGAGATTTGAATGGACTTCACTCATTTTGCTAGCATGATACATAATCACCCAAGTGAATAAGGGTTTCATCTATGCTCTGTTTGAAGTTGACAATAATTACTGTTCAATTGCTATTATTTGTAATTTTTTTCAACTCTGATCATTGTTCCCCTTATAATCGAATCATTCATCTGTGAATGGCTATATCATCACCACTTATTGAGAAAAGTTACAATATAAATTTTTATTTCATAGTAAATGTTCAATTAATGTTTAAAGTAAATCTTTACTTTGTGAAAATATTTAAGGACCTTAAAGAAAATTTTGTAAAGTGAAGAACTACAAGTCTTGACCTATTTCGGACTATGTGTAATCTTATCTGAATTTGGTAGAGGAATAGCAAGGTTACCTTATTTCTCCTCTCCCTATCATTTCGATAAAGTACTTATTGTATGAATAGAGAATAAAGTTATATTTGTACATTTAATTAATTAAGTCACATGCCAAATATCAAAACCCCACTTCTCATGGACATGTTTATTAAAATATGCGCGAAATAATGATCGCACTGTACAATCGCAATGTACATTTCATCAAATAGTGTTCATTATAAATAACATTTAAAGTATTAAAGCATATTACCTAAATTTACTTGTGTATTTGACAAGTTTTAAACAGCGATACTCCGATTTGCAGGATCTTGTTAAAGAGGGCTTGGAAGGGAAAGATTGTGTGATTGTAGTTGACAGACAGCAAGGAGGCTACAACAATCTTCTGAAGAAGGGTATCAGAGTGCATGCGCTAACAACTTTATCGAAGGTAATTTTCCGCTTATAACTTTGATATTAATTGAGTTTAAACGAATTCAAACTGAATAAAATAATACATTTTATGAATAAAAACAATTTAAAAAATAATATTTCAAGAAAGTGTTTTATATTTGTTTAGGTTTATTTTTTGTGCTTGATCTTGCAAATTCAACATTTTAGTTCAGTCTCAAAATTATCAGCGAACATGAACATTACACAACACCTGGAATGTTTCATCCTAAATTAGGGATTTATACAGTTTTGGGCAAATGCCAGTTGATTATTCCCAAATTGTACTCAGTGTAAAGAAATTGGTAAATGAAGTTCAGTTGCCATCACTCGAACAATAATCATCACAATAAAATATAAAAATCACAGTAAGATGAAAAGCAGTAGAATTATTTCAAATCTAAAAACTTTGCTCACTGATTAGGGAACAATATCTTATGACTGTGCGCTACCTTAAAGTTTATTTTCAATTCTTGGTTTCATATTGAGTCATTAAGTTGTAGTCTATCATTGTAAAGTTATATATAGTTATTACAGTATATCAAGGTTATCAAAGTCCAAATAATTATAATTAAACAAAAATCCCAATTATATAATATTATAATCTTATTCTCACACAGTTGACTCTTTGAAGTATGGAATGTTTCATATGAATAATTATAATCTAAAATATAATTATAATTATTATGAAAATATAATTTTAATCGTAGATTATAAAAATTATTTTCTATTCTTTGATTAAACATTTTTATTGTTGTTCATTTAATTTCAGTTAATAATAATAATAATTTGTAATTTACTTACCAGGCATTGGAAATACTTTTTGAAGCCGGACGTATAGATGCCGATGTTGTTGAGAAAGTCAACAGATACACCAGAGCAAACTCAGTTGAGTTTGTCAATGGAACAGTTAGTAAAAGTGAAACTACAAATCATATTCCAGGTAATTGAAACAATTATGTCTAGCTTGTTTACTGTATCGTGTAATGTACAATAACATTTGCACAATGTAGGCCTATTGTAAAAATCAATATAGGCTAGTTTACTAGAATAAACCATATTAAATTATGTGACACAGAATAACGGGAATTTATAAAAAATGAATATACAAAAGTGTGAATGGAAGAAATATATTAATTCATTATAATTAAAGCATCAACAAGAAACAAACTTGGTAACGATAACGTTAGATTTGTCAGACCTGTGATTTTTTGATCTATCTCAAAATGGTTCACAAAGAACTGTGAATGAATTAAAACAGAGAATTTGTGATAACATGTGGAATGTCCCGGTTGAGATTTTTTCAGTGATCAATAAGGATTCTTCAAAACAGATTTCTTGATGTATTCGGGAGATCCTCTGTCAGGGACTTTGTTTAACCATGTCTTGGAAAGAGCAGTCAGAAATACTGGTTTGAATGATGGAGGTACGCTGCTTACTAGAATGGTACAGTATATAGCATATTATCATAGATAAAGGATAAGCATAAGCACCTATATTTCTTGTCTCTGATATTATACATATGATGTAGACATCTTTGCCCGAAGGAAGGAGGATCTGATTAAAAGCTTCAGAAAATTATCATGTTTACATGATGATGACTAGAGACCAGAGAGAAAGATACCTGAAGATCTGACACTGGAAGGACATCGTTTTAAAACATTAGAATGTTTCAAGTATCTTGGATCTCTGATCACCAATAAGAATGACAATCAAATGGAAATTGAAACCTGGAAATAGGCTTCAGCCAACAGGAAATTCTAAGGTCAAGACTGTTAAGTTGGAACAGTAAAATCAATATTTATAGGACATTGCTGCGACCAGTAGAAATTTATGCTTGTGAAATCAATCAATTTATTCAGCCTGACGATACAGTAGTACATAAGGCTATGTCACAAAATATTTTATTAGATTACAATACGTAATAAATCATAATTAGATCACAATATATAATAAAATCAATAATAATAAATCCTTAAAATGAATAAAGACAACAATAACAGTCAATAATTCACCCATAATAGGGCTACGCTTCAATTAACTATTTCATATTATAGTTGATATTTATAATTTCAATGAGCCATTTTCTTGAATGTCCAAGGAATACATGCAGGGGAAGGGTACGGAAGGAAGTGTGTAGAAGGTTGAAAAATTTTATCCCCACTACTGGAAAACTTGAAAGAGATTTAGTAAGTCTGCATCTAGGTACGTGAAGATCTCCACTGGCCCTAGTCGGATAATTGTGAATGTCACTGGCAACCATCAATATATTTTCCCTCAATTTTATCTCTTTCAAACACTAATACAAAAATTCATTGAAGTCTGTTAATATTGGATTTTCCTTGAATTTCTTGATTTCCTTGGATTTTCACTTATTATTCTGACTGCTTTCTTCTGTAAAATTAATTTTTTTTACACTTGAGGAATGTGTACCCCATAACCTGATACCATAGGACAGGATTGAATGGGAAAAAAAGCATAATAAGCTTGTCTAACATAATATAATTATCAGGCAACTCACATTCTAGTCTCCTCAATACAGAGTGGGTGAAAAGTCCGAGAACGGCTTAATATCTCATACACTGCTTAATATCTCATAATTTGGCGGTGGGTGTGATTGGGATCCTATTCAAATTGAAAAAAACTACTTCACTATGACTTTGAAAATCTGGTCCGCCATCTCGGATCCGCCATTTTGAATGCAACTTCATTTTTTTATATAGGAAGGTGGTCATGCGATACATGATTTTGATACAGAATTTCAAGAAAAATGAATGGCGAAAACCGCACATCGATATCTCAAACCGTTCAGTAGATATTCACATTATTAATCACTACCACTCATATATTTCATTTCTGATTTGCATGGTACTGATTGATAATGTAAATATCTTCTGAACGTTTTGAGATATCGATGTGCGGTTTTCGCCATTCATTTTTCCTTGTAATTCTGTATCGAAATCATGTAACGCATGACCACTTTCCTATTTAGAAAAAAAAGTTGCATTGAAAATGGCGGACCAGATTTTTAAAGTCATAGTAAAGTAGTATTTTCAATTCCAGTAGGATCCCCAATCACACCCAACGTCAAATTACCTTTGTGTATGAGATATTAAGCCGTTCTCGGACTTTTCACCTACCCTGTATATTCCTGCTAGCTTAAAGCAAATCATTTCAACATGAGGTTCCCATAATAGTTTAGAATCTAGCATGTCAAACATGGGTGTTGACAAGTTGTGACAAGATGCTGTTAAATAGATTGAAGAGGAAGATCCTAAGAAGAATTTATGGGCCAGTATTAGAGGCTGATAGGTTGCGACTCAGGAAAAATGATATAATAAACTCTATAATCTGTATGGGCGGGCAACCGATCATTGTTACAGAAATTAGAAAAGCTAGAATCCGAAGCTAGAATAAAAGCCCAACCAAACAGAGCTTTCTACAAGCTAATCCATAGGGTAATCGGTTTCACGCGCGAATGAAAGCTTGCGGGTTCAAGACCAATCAAACTCTTTTTCCTGCTGAGAATTTTCAACTCTGATGAATATTATGCAGGTATTCGTAATTTAGACGAAGTAATAAATAATTATTCTATTTTTTTATTTTTCCTGGACATAAGGAGATTGCCTTTTACAACAGAAACTTTTCTCCAGTACAAAGCACGGGTTACCTGCTAGTCATTTATAAGAGTTGTTTCTGGAATTATTTATTTTAATGTCATATTTTACTTTCAGAAAGAATCATTACTCCATTCTCAGAAAGAGTGCAACATAGTAAATGTATATTAGCGGCTCAACTGTTCAAGATTATCGTAGAAAAAAAGTCAAATCTTTGTTTGGCAGCAGATGTAACTAGTTCTGTAGAACTATTGAATCTTGCGCAAACCTTGGGACCCTATATTGTCATTTTCAAAGTCCACGCCGATATTGTGAAAGATTTCAAGCAGGAAACTGCTGACCAATTGAGATCAATCGCCAAGTCACACAAGTTTCTCATCATGGAAGACAGGTAATTATATCTCTTCATTTCAGTTTTATATCAACTTGTCAAGGTGATCATTGTTGTTTTATCAATTAGTTGTAAATGAAACCAACTCATTGCAAAATTTTTAATTTCATTAATCATCCACTTGTCGCCAAATTTATGTTTGGGAATTATTCTCTGTTCAGATTCTAAAATTAATCCAACCAGCCTCGGAAACTAAGCTAAAAGTGATTCATTCTCTATCATTATTATTGACTTCAACAAGTTCAAATTATGTTGTGTTACTAAGTTACGGGTTTACATACTATTACATTACGGGTTTACATTTGTATTACAAAACAGCCTTATTCAAAGTTATAAAATAAGAAATCCAATTTTTTTCAAGTTGGAACCAATGTAACCCTTCAAGTGTCCAGTTCAATAGCTAATGATCAAATAATAATTTCGCAGTTGATGTTGTTTATTTCGGTTTAGTTGGAATTAATTTTTGTTCTATTTGCTATTGCAGAAAATTTGCAGACATTGGTGAAACAGTGAGACAGCAGTACTGTTCGTACTCTCCATGGGCAGATCTTGTCACCGTCCATCCTCTGCCAGGTGACGGCGTTCTGAAAGCGCTGTCAACTGCGTTCACAGAGTCCACTTCTCAACCAAGGGCTGTTTTCATTGTCGCTCAGCTCAGTTGTCAGAATAATCTTATCACTGCTGATTATACAAAAGGTGATTATTACAATAATTATTTCATCCATTTTGTAACATTATATTCTCTTTAAGTTTTATTTCAATCAAATTGTTTCACGAAAATCTTGGCTTGCTTCTTGTGTGCAGTGTTTCTTTGAAGATTGTCTATGTGATTGACGTTGACAGCATATCATTTGCTGCAATTTAATTTGTACAGTATTTAAACTGGACAGTTCCCTTGATGACGTATCACAGTAGGTGTGAGTACAATAGTTGTATTCTCCTTGGGTTGATTCAGCTGAGTCTTTAACAAGAAAATTTTCTCATGCACTGTTCTTGTTCCGACTTTATCCTGAATGGCTATGATATAAAAAAACGCGAATTGATCTCAACTATTTTTAAATGTTTTATTTATTTTTTCAATGTAAATTATAGTTGGAGCTAAAAAAATTAGAAAATTAAACGATATAAAAAGTAAAATCCGAGTTGAAATTAGTTAATTAAAATAATCTATCGTGAATGTGAATTTAGTATGCTATCCTTACACGTTTGAATTGAACCAAAGGCTATAAAATTAAGGCGAAAAATCGTAAGTAATAGATTTAGTGGCCACTAGCTTTTAAGTCAGGCAGTTGAATTTATCTAAAAAGAAGTCGTTCCTTCAGACTTAGCTATACCAATTTTCTTGTGCCAACTTGTCTGTCGACGCATAATATTCCTATTGAATATTTATCTCAATCACTTTTGAGCAAATAATAAGCCGCATATCCGATACAAGTGTTCTGGTCTCTGTGAGCATTTCAAGTTGGTAGTACTATATCATCTTGTAAGGTTGGGTTCTGGGCTCGCCTACGGTTGCCTAATACCTACCACCCAAGCCCCCTGTGGGTTGGAGGAGCATTGAGTCGATCATCGTACTCAAGAATGTGTTGAAAACCAGAATTCACCCACAGTATCCATGCTTGTCGTAGGAGACGACTAAAATGGACATCAAGGCAACTCCAGAAGTTGCCTTGCCTTCAAACTCACGGGATCTGCCCCATCAGGGCAGTTTCGGAGGGGCAAAAAGAAAAACCCAAGAGACCAGAGATGGGTGAAACTCCAGGCACAAATGTAGGTGAAGAGGCTAAGTCGAGGGTGGCCAGGTGCCCTAGAGGCAATTTGGCGACCCCTCCTTCAGCGGAAGGACCTACAAAAAGACCAGGAGTTGTGACATCACATTTCGTAAGGCGGCTGGCATAGCTCAAATTGATGGTAGCGAGCAGCAATATCGATAAGATAAGATGCCAGCCAGCTATTATTCCGATTCATGCAGCTTTAATATAATAAAGATTTCATTTCAATACCTTATTATAAATCTAAATGTCTGTCAAGTTATATTTTTAATTATTATTATATCCTCTCTCTCGGAAAGGTGTTCTTCAAATTATCCCTCTACCTCCATGTTCATTTGGTCCTCTTACATTGAGATTTCTCTCTTTTGCAATTGAGGGTGCTTACCCCCCACCACCATAACTTTGGGGAAGTTTTGGCCTACGGTGTTATCTGCCATAGTAATGGGACTCTCTCCCGGCAACTTAGAAGGAGCTCGGCCTGTTTTCGTCACTCTTCTCTAGACTTCTCCCGGACTGGCTCGTAATCGGTTTAAGTGTGCTGAATCCAAAAAAACGTACCTGTACCTGCTCTACCAGCTGACGCCTATCCAGGGAACGAACGCTTAAAAAAACCGGTGAGTCCGTTCCTTTATTGAAAAATTAGTTAAAAAGGACCCTTAGGTCGGAGCCAGTTCTCACAAAATGGCGAGCCGCGAACATGGACTTTAGGAGGGGGCTCAGTGTACATAATTATCCATAGAAAATAACTTTCACTTAGATCAGTCTTTTCAGTGAATTTTTCAAATAGAAATATTATCAGCATATTAATTTATCACTGACATTGAAAATTGATAATCTTTAATTCAATCTACAGTATATCAAGATACCTGAATTGAATTCAATATTCAAAAAATTATCAAGTTACCTGAGATAGAATTCATCATTCAAAAATGATTGAATTTATTAGAATGATTTATAGAGAGCACCTTACCGAGAGAGACTTTTACGCCTTTGGGATATATTAAGTAGGCTATTTCTGTGATATTAATGTTAATTCAATTAATATTCTAAGATGATTATACAGTATTATGATATCATTTAGCAGAACTTTACAATTAATAAATTAAGTTACCACAGGCCATGTTCTACAAAAGCCTGCAATAAATGAAGACTTTAAAAACGTTCATAAATTTTAATAATCATATTGAATTAGAATTGAAATTTTAAGGAAGATTATATTCATTTTATATGAATTTTATAGTTCTGTGGAAAGACAGGAATGATCATCGCAGGCTTTACATGCAAAGGCATGCAATATGATGATAGTCAAGGTAATATCAAGGCTTCATGAAGGACATATTGAACTTGACTGCTACAAGCTCATTATTAAATGATTATTATAAGCATACTCTATACGGATTATATAAATTTAATATTCATTACTGAGTTATATGGATAGTTTCTAAGAGAACTTCATAAATAATTTAGCAATTACACTATTATAAATCCATTTTTAAATAAATTACCTTGATAATAAATAATTTAATCTTCGGTAGTATTGATTGAGGCTACTATTATTGGCGCATAGTGGGAAATTATAATTTATATACGTCAACTATAATACTCCATTGAATATAATACAGTATTATATGGATTACCTTAATAGCCAATCGCTACTTGAATAACTTGTTTTGATACTTGAACAATAATTTATTCAAAGTTATCAATTTGAGTCATTATATTACAAATTAAGGTAATAGCGAATTATGCTACGGTAATATTACTGACACATAATGTTAAATTATATATTATAGAAATTAACGATAATGGGCCTTTTTCAAATAATATAATATATCATATGGATTGTCTTAACAATCAACTACTACATGACTTGTGCATACTCCAACAATTCAAAAATTATTAATCGATTTTTTTCTTTAATAGCCTGTTATTAAATGACTTGTACATGCTCCGACAATTTGGAAGATATTTATTTATTCAAAAACAAATAGTGCAAATCAAGGCTGTATTTATTAATGCCAAAATTATCAGCATAATTATTATTATTATTTCATGAGTGCACAATACAAGTCAGGAATCATTTGCAAAAACAAAGATTGCGAATTAGTCCAATTTTCTTTAATGATTACCTATATCATTAGCATATGATTGAATATCATAATATCGAAATGATTGATTATGTTTTATTGAGTGTTCATGGTTATGTTTGATTGTTTTAAAAGTAGGGGATATTACTTGCGTTTCATGTGGGCAGAAGTTATTTTATTGCGGGTTATTTTATTCATGCTTTAATAAATGAATACTAACTTGGTAATTCCCAATATTTCCATCGCGCATCATTATATAATCAATCATTAATATTGATTATAATTGTTATGATTGATTCATTATCGCGAATTCGCTTTTATTAGCTCAATTGTCTCACGTCAGTGCAGTTGCGAACCAACTTCTTCGTTTCTATCTTATCAATTATTTCGTTATTTCACTCGCTTCTATGCATTTGAGGGCTTCATCGTTGCATTCTTCAGTTGTCTTTGCCATGATTTTCGCTTCGATTTTCCCTTTGTAAAGATATGGGGAACGGATTGACCAATGACTTCAGCACAGCCGCGGACGACTCACCCGGCGGACATCCACGGTCCAGCAGTCTTTCATCTACGCAAAAGGTCCAACATCTCTGTTCGTCCACACATCTCGACGCGGCAGTGGGAATTCATGGAAGAGCGTCGCCCACCAGACTAACGACCCCAGAATCCGTGGCTCCGCAGGGGGACGTCATGCAGCAGGCCGCGTCAACTCAGCCAAGCAGTGCAGATGATGGAAACCCGCCTTCTCCCACTGAAGCTGCCGAGATAAGAGATCAACAACTGGATCAATCACCACCCTCATCAGCCGTGACGGATAGTTTTCTAGATTTCCTTGATGAATTACGCAATGAACGGAGAGCTCATCAGAGGAGTCTGGAGAAACGTCTTTTGGAGGTGATGAAGGAAGCACAGACGAACATGTTTTCCAGATTGGACCGTATGGAGGAGAGTTTTCAATCGCCTGTTCTCAACCTTGGTGAAGATTCACGAAATAAAAAGATTGAGCCAAAAGCCAAAATTGAAGAACACACTGACTGTGAGATGACTCATTGTTACAGAAATTAGAAAAGCTAGAATCCGAAGCTAGAATAAAAGCCCAACCAAACAGAGCTTTCTACAAGCTAATCCATAGGGTAATCGGTTTCACGCGCGAATGAAAGCTTGCGGGTTCAAGACCAATCAAACTCTTTTTCCTGCTGAGAATTTTCAACTCTGATGAATATTATGCAGGTATTCGTAATTTAGACGAAGTAATAAATAATTATTCTATTTTTTTATTTTTCCTGGACATAAGGAGATTGCCTTTTACAACAGAAACTTTTCTCCAGTACAAAGCACGGGTTACCTGCTAGTCATTTATAAGAGTGTTTCTGGAATTATTCATTTTAATGTCATATTTTACTTTCAGAAAGAATCATTACTCCATTCTCAGAAAGAGTGCAACATAGTAAATGTATATTAGCGGCTCAACTGTTCAAGATTATCGTAGAAAAAAAGTCAAATCTTTGTTTGGCAGCAGATGTAACTAGTTCTGTAGAACTATTGAATCTTGCGCAAACCTTGGGACCCTATATTGTCATTTTCAAAGTCCACGCCGATATTGTGAAAGATTTCAAGCAGGAAACTGCTGACCAATTGAGATCAATCGCCAAGTCACACAAGTTTCTCATCATGGAAGACAGGTAATTATATCTCTTCATTTCAGTTTTATATCAACTTGTCAAGGTGATCATTGTTGTTTTATCAATTAGTTGTAAATAAAACCAACTCATTGCAAAATTTTTAATTTCATTAATCATCCACTTGTCGCCAAATTTATGTTTGGGAATTATTCTCTGTTCAGATTCTAAAATTAATCCAACCAGCCTCGGAAACTAAGCTAAAAGTGATTCATTCTCTATCATTATTATTGACTTCAACAAGTTCAAATTATGTTGTGTTACTAAGTTACGGGTTTACATACTTTTGTATTACAAAACAGCCTTATTCAAAGTTATAAAATAAGAAATCCAATTTTTTTCAAGTTGGAACCAATGTAACCCTTCAAGTGTCCAGTTCAATAGCTAATGATCAAATAATAATTTCGCAGTTGATGTTGTTTATTTCGGTTTAGTTGGAATTAATTTTTGTTCTATTTGCTATTGCAGAAAATTTGCAGACATTGGTGAAACAGTGAGACAGCAGTACTGTTCGTACTCTCCATGGGCAGATCTTGTCACCGTCCATCCTCTGCCAGGTGACGGCGTTCTGAAAGCGCTGTCAACTGCGTTCACAGAGTCCACTTCTCAACCAAGGGCTGTTTTCATTGTCGCTCAGCTCAGTTGTCAGAATAATCTTATCACTGCTGATTATACAAAAGGTGATTATTACAATAATTATTTCATCCATTTTGTAACATTATATTCTCTTTAAGTTTTATTTCAATCAAATTGTTTCACGAAAATCTTGGCTTGCTTCTTGTGTGCAGTGTTTCTTTGAAGATTGTCTATGTGATTGACGTTGACAGCATATCATTTGCTGCAATTTAATTTGTACAGTATTTAAACTGGACAGTTCCCTTGATGACGTATCACAGTAGGTGTGAGTACAATAGTTGTATTCTCCTTGGGTTGATTCAGCTGAGTCTTTAACAAGAAAATTTTCTCATGCACTGTTCTTGTTCCGACTTTATCCTGAATGGCTATGATATAAAAAAACGCGAATTGATCTCAACTATTTTTAAATGTTTTATTTATTTTTTCAATGTAAATTATAGTTGGAGCTAAAAAAATTAGAAAATTAAACGATATAAAAAGTAAAATCCGAGTTGAAATTAGTTAATTAAAATAATCTATCGTGAATGTGAATTTAGTATGCTATCCTTACACGTTTGAATTGAACCAAAGGCTATAAAATTAAGGCGAAAAATCGTAAGTAATAGATTTAGTGGCCACTAGCTTTTAAGTCAGGCAGTTGAATTTATCTAAAAAGAAGTCGTTCCTTCAGACTTAGCTATACCAATTTTCTTGTGCCAACTTGTCTGTCGACGCATAATATTCCTATTGAATATTTATCTCAATCACTTTTGAGCAAATAATAAGCCGCATATCCGATACAAGTGTTCTGGTCTCTGTGAGCATTTCAAGTTGGTAGTACTATATCATCTTGTAAGGTTGGGTTCTGGGCTCGCCTACGGTTGCCTAATACCTACCACCCAAGCCCCCTGTGGGTTGGAGGAGCATTGAGTCGATCATCGTACTCAAGAATGTGTTGAAAACCAGAATTCACCCACAGTATCCATGCTTGTCGTAGGAGACGACTAAAATGGACATCAAGGCAACTCCAGAAGTTGCCTTGCCTTCAAACTCACGGGATCTGCCCCATCAGGGCAGTTTCGGAGGGGCAAAAAGAAAAACCCAAGAGACCAGAGATGGGTGAAACTCCAGGCACAAATGTAGGTGAAGAGGCTAAGTCGAGGGTGGCCAGGTGCCCTAGAGGCAATTTGGCGACCCCTCCTTCAGCGGAAGGACCTACAAAAAGACCAGGAGTTGTGACATCACATTTCGTAAGGCGGCTGGCATAGCTCAAATTGATGGTAGCGAGCAGCAATATCGATAAGATAAGATGCCAGCCAGCTATTATTCCGATTCATGCAGCTTTAATATAATAAAGATTTCATTTCAATACCTTATTATAAATCTAAATGTCTGTCAAGTTATATTTTTAATTATTATTATATCCTCTCTCTCGGAAAGGTGTTCTTCAAATTATCCCTCTACCTCCATGGTCATTTAGTCCTCTTACATTGAGATTTCTCTCTTTTGCAATTGAGGGTGCTTACCCCCACCACCATAACTTGGGGAAGTTTTGGCCTACGGTGTTATCTGCCATAGTAATGGGACTCTCTCCCGGCAACTTAGAAGGAGCTCGGCCTGTTTTCGTCACTCTTCTCTAGACTTCTCCCGGACTGGCTCGTAATCGTTTAAGTGTGCTGAATCCAAAAAAACGTACCTGTACCTGCTCTACCAGCTGACGCCTATCCAGGGAACGAACGCTTAAAAAAACCGGTGAGTCCGTTCCTTTATTGAAAAATTAGTTAAAAAGGACCCTTAGGTCGGAGCCAGTTCTCACAAAATGGCGAGCCGCGAACATGGACTTTAGGAGGGGCTTTAATATAATAAAGATTTCATTTCAATACCTTATTATAAATCTAAATGTCTGTCAAGTTATATTTTTAATTATTATTATATTCTCTCTCTCGGAAAGGTGTTCTTCAAATTATCCCTCTACCTCCATGTTCATTTGGTCCTCTTACATTGAGATTTCTCTCTTTTGCAATTGAGGGTGCTTACCCCCCACCACCATAACTTTGGGGAAGTTTTGGCCTACGGTGTTATCTGCCATAGTAATGGGACTCTCTCCCGGCAACTTAGAAGGAGCTCGGCCTGTTTTCGTCACTCTTCTCTAGACTTCTCCCGGACTGGCTCGTAATCGGTTTAAGTGTGCTGAATCCAAAAAAACGTACCTGTACCTGCTCTACCAGCTGACGCCTATCCAGGGAACGAACGCTTAAAAAAACCGGTGAGTCCGTTCCTTTATTGAAAAATTAGTTAAAAAGGACCCTTAGGTCGGAGCCAGTTCTCACAAAATGGCGAGCCGCGAACATGGACTTTAGGAGGGGCTTTAATATAATAAAGATTTCATTTCAATACCTTATTATAAATCTAAATGTCTGTCAAGTTATATTTTTAATTATTATTATATTCTCTCTCTCGGAAAGGTGTTCTTCAAATTATCCCTCTACCTCCATGTTCATTTAGTCCTCTTACATTGAGATTTCTCTCTTTTGCAATTGAGGGTGCTTACCCCCCACCACCATAACTTTGGGGAAGTATTGGCCTACGGTGTTATCTGCCATAGTAATGGGACTCTCTCCCGGCAACTTAGAAGGAGCTCGGCCTGTTTTCGTCACTCTTCTCTAGACTTCTCCCGGACTGGCTCGTAATCGGTTTAAGTGTGCTGAATCCAAAAAAACGTACCTGTACCTGCTCTACCAGCTGACGCCTATCCAGGGAACGAACGCTTAAAAAAACCGGTGAGTCCGTTCCTTTATTGAAAAATTAGTTAAAAAGGACCCTTAGGTCGGAGCCAGTTCTCACAAAATGGCGAGCCGCGAACATGGACTTTAGGAGGGGGCTCAGTGTACATAATTATCCATAGAAAATAACTTTCACTTAGATCAGTCTTTTCAGTGAATTTTTCAAATAGAAATATTATCAGCATATTAATTTATCACTGACATTGAAAATTGATAATCTTTAATTCAATCTACAGTATATCAAGATACCTGAAATTGAATTCAATATTCAAAAAATTATCAAGTTACCTGAGATAGAATTCATCATTCAAAAATGATTGAATTTATTAGAATGATTTATAGAGAGCACCTTACCGAGAGAGACTTTTACGCCTTTGGGATATATTAAGTAGGCTATTTCTGTGATATTAATGTTAATTCAATTAATATTCTAAGATGATTATACAGTATTATGATATCATTTAGCAGAACTTTACAATTAATAAATTAAGTTACCACAGGCCATGTTCTACAAAAGCCTGCAATAAATGAAGACTTTAAAAACGTTCATAAATTTTAATAATCATATTGAATTAGAATTGAAATTTTAAGGAAGATTATATTCATTTTATATGAATTTTATAGTTCTGTGGAAAGACAGGAATGATCATCGCAGGCTTTACATGCAAAGGCATGCAATATGATGATAGTCAAGGTAATATCAAGGCTTCATGAAGGACATATTGAACTTGACTGCTACAAGCTCATTATTAAATGATTATTATAAGCATACTCTATACGGATTATATAAATTTAATATTCATTACTGAGTTATATGGATAGTTTCTAAGAGAACTTCATAAATAATTTAGCAATTACACTATTATAAATCCATTTTTAAATAAATTACCTTGATAATAAATAATTTAATCTTCGGTAGTATTGATTGAGGCTACTATTATTGGCGCATAGTGGGAAATTATAATTTATATACGTCAACTATAATACTCCATTGAATATAATACAGTATTATATGGATTACCTTAATAGCCAATCGCTACTTGAATAACTTGTTTTGATACTTGAACAATAATTTATTCAAAGTTATCAATTTGAGTCATTATATTACAAATTAAGGTAATAGCGAATTATGCTACGGTAATATTACTGACACATAATGTTAAATTATATATTATAGAAATTAACGATAATGGGCCTTTTTCAAATAATATAATATATCATATGGATTGTCTTAACAATCAACTACTACATGACTTGTGCATACTCCAACAATTCAAAAATTATTAATCGATTTTTTTCTTTAATAGCCTGTTATTAAATGACTTGTACATGCTCCGACAATTTGGAAGATATTTATTTATTCAAAAACAAATAGTGCAAATCAAGGCTGTATTTATTAATGCCAAAATTATCAGCATAATTATATTATTATTTCATGAGTGCACAATACAAGTCAGGAATCATTTGCAAAAACAAAGATTGCGAATTAGTCCAATTTTCTTTAATGATTACCTATATCATTAGCATATGATTGAATATCATAATATCGAAATGATTGATTATGTTTTATTGAGTGTTCATGGTTATGTTTGATTGTTTTAAAAGTAGGGGATATTACTTGCGTTTCATGTGGGCAGAAGTTATTTTATTGCGGGTTATTTTATTCATGCTTTAATAAATGAATACTAACTTGGTAATTCCCAATATTTCCATCGCGCATCATTATATAATCAATCATTAATATTGATTATAATTGTTATGATTGATTCATTATCGCGAATTCGCTTTTATTAGCTCAATTGTCTCACGTCAGTGCAGTTGCGAACCAACTTCTTCGTTTCTATCTTATCAATTATTTCGTTATTTCACTCGCTTCTATGCATTTGAGGGCTTCATCGTTGCATTCTTCAGTTGTCTTTGCCATGATTTTCGCTTCGATTTTCCCTTTGTAAAGATATGGGGAACGGATTGACCAATGACTTCAGCACAGCCGCGGACGACTCACCCGGCGGACATCCACGGTCCAGCAGTCTTTCATCTACGCAAAAGGTCCAACATCTCTGTTCGTCCACACATCTCGACGCGGCAGTGGGAATTCATGGAAGAGCGTCGCCCACCAGACTAACGACCCCAGAATCCGTGGCTCCGCAGGGGGACGTCATGCAGCAGGCCGCGTCAACTCAGCCAAGCAGTGCAGATGATGGAAACCCGCCTTCTCCCACTGAAGCTGCCGAGATAAGAGATCAACAACTGGATCAATCACCACCCTCATCAGCCGTGACGGATAGTTTTCTAGATTTCCTTGATGAATTACGCAATGAACGGAGAGCTCATCAGAGGAGTCTGGAGAAACGTCTTTTGGAGGTGATGAAGGAAGCACAGACGAACATGTTTTCCAGATTGGACCGTATGGAGGAGAGTTTTCAATCGCCTGTTCTCAACCTTGGTGAAGATTCACGAAATAAAAAGATTGAGCCAAAAGCCAAAATTGAAGAACACACTGACTGTGAGATGACTCATAGTGACACAGTGATATTGACTGAAGCGACAACAGAGACACAAGTTCCAAAACAAAAAGACAACATTACCACACTCAAAACCACTGTAGAGGTTGGAATAAATACCACAATGACTGATTGTAGTCCAATAATTGACTCTGAGCTTGAAAAAATTGGAGCCATTGGCACCATAAATGAAATGTATGAAATCGAAGAAGAAGTTCAGTTGTTGAAAAACAATGATTCGATTTCATCTAGCGGTTCAAAGCTCACTATCTGAGTAGTCAAAGCACAAAAAGCCATACTACATGAGGTCGAGAATAGTTTGGCTGAAATTAGCGGTGCATTCTAGGTCAGTGTTTTGAGTTGACTTGCGAATTCTACTACAAACTTTGATAATGCTCTCTATACCGTTCTGCCTCGTACTTCTACTCAGCACTCTACACAAAGACAAAAATTGTGGATCGAGTTACATCCAGCTTCTGATCACCTTCGGAAATGGAACAAAGGTTTCTTTCATCTCTGTACGGGACCTTACACCATTGCTCAGGTATCCAGCCAGGGTGATACCTGTAGAGCCATTCTATCTGTGAGCGGTTGGTCTTACTTCATGAGGCTCTTACTTCACGATTGGCTGACGAGTAGCGCTCCGGGAATGATCTGTCAAAATCGTCAACCTTCCGGTCCCTCACAATGCTTCCTCGAGACTTCACTCTACCTGACGTTATCATCGCCTTCGTCTTCATCATCGTTGGAGTTACTATGCTTCAGAGATCATTGATCTACGAGCCTCATGAAAAGCATAGCACTAACTGGATTTTTTAGTTTATTGTTATTACAAATATGCTCACATTTGTGATTGCTTATTGTTAATTGTTTATTATTTTATTAGTTATTGTTGGTTCATAGTATGCACATATCATTCTTAAAACTCAAACATTGAATTATTATATTGTAAGCCTGTATTTATGTAAATGTATCCCAAAGGCGAATTTATGTTTTATTTCTGTGTCACCAACTTGAAAATTATCAAGTTGTGTGTTGTGTCTCCTGCTGCCCCATTCCAGTATGATCAGTATTAATAAATTTAATAAATTGATGGATATATCAATTTTGAATATTGTGATAATTCACTATTTGAAAATACTTATTTTTCTCAATTGGAGCAGAGTTCCATGTACTCTATTCTTGAGTGTTGTGTCGACTTGATGTTATGTGATGGTGCAGCAGGACAATGTGATAAATTTGTGTTAAATGTAAAATATTATATGTCTTTCTTCATGTGTCAGTGCAGTTATCAGCACCTTAAGTGCGCTCCACTGTTAGGAGTAGCCCTTCTGGTCTTCAAGACGAAATATTTTGAAGCTTTGTATATTCCTAATTTGGAACTTGAATTTTCAAATTAAACTTTAGAGTTTTTCAAATAAGATAACTGCACAAAACGTTTAAATTAACATGCAATGCACATAGTTGCATGAAAGGACAATTTTGATACTAACCGATCTTGTATTTACACTGATTGAATAATATTTTCAACACAGACAAAAAAAAATTAAAATTAAAAGTTGGAGAAAAATTGTTAAATCAATAGCAGCAATGTGCTGTGATAACAAAACATCAAGTAATAAAATTAAATAACAAAACAAAGCAAAAAAAAAAAATTAACCAAAGAAAAATGTCTGTGATATATTGTAAACTAACTCAGTATTATTATTGTTATTAGCATTAAGATTAGTATTAGCATCATTTTTAAGATTATTATTATATTTGTTAGATGTTATTTAAATGTACATTATTTGTTATTATCAGGATGCCTCACTGTAAGAAAAGTGAGAAAGTTACTAGATTCGAAGATAAACACCGCCAATTAACCAAAATCAATTTGAAAGAATATTATTCACAGAGTGAACGCACAGCCGGCCACTGAGATAATCAAATTAGAGAGATGAAACATGAGGGAGAAATGAAAGAATACAGCCAAACACAAAGTGAACACATGAAAGAGAAAGGAAGAGGTACCAATTTAATTGACAAGGTAGTCTAGAGAATGAATAATAAACACATTTATGGAAATTGCCAACATTTATAATAATTGAAATGGAAGAAATCATGAATCAAACTGTGTGAGTCTAAAGTATAATATGAAGAAGATTGCTCAAATTGGAATTAGCCTTCGGGAATTGCTATTTGCAAACTTATGTGGCATCACTGATGTTGTCATATTTGGAGATGTTGGAGTATGGCGGGCCAGCAAATTTGGTATTGCATCTTGTTGCATCATTTGGGATTTTCTTCTTTTTTCTGGTGAGTGGGGCTTGTTGCCCACTTCACTAATTATTGTAATTGCTGTGGAGAGAATTCCACTTGTAAAGTCGAAGGGCTTGGACCCAGGCTTACATTATTTGTACTGATGGTTGATTGTTTCCTATTGGGTACTACCATAATCCTAAAGTATAGCAGTGTAATGTTAGAGATGCTTGGCTAGTCTTGCTGCAATTGACCCGATGTGAGGGCTGAAATGTGCTGTATGGGTGAGAAATTGGCAAGACCTTGAGACTCAACCTCTTGCAAATTTGGGGCTTTTATGTGACATCACATTTCGTAAGGCGGCTGGCATAGCTCAAATTGATAGTAGCGAGCAGCAATATCGATAAGATAAGATGCCAGCCAGCTATTATTCCGATTCATGCAGCTTTAATATAATAAAGATTTCATTTCAATACCTTATTATAAATCTAAATGTCTGTCAAGTTATATTTTTAATTATTATTATATCCTCTCTCTCGGAAAGGTGTTCTTCAAATTATCCCTCTACCTCCATGTTCATTTAGTCCTCGTACATTGAGATTTCTCTCTTTTGCAATTGAGGGTGCTTACCCCCCACCACCATAACTTTGGGGAAGTATTGGCCTACGGTGTTATCTGCCATAGTAATGGGACTCTCTCCCGGCAACTTAGAAGGAGCTCGGCCTGTTTTCGTCACTCTTCTCTAGACTTCTCCCGGACTGGCTCGTAATCGGTTTAAGTGTGCAGTTGATTCATGTTAAATATTATTGCGTGCAGAGTGAAAGACTGAATCCAAAAAAAACGTACCTGTACTTGCTCTACCAGCTGACGCCTATCCAGGGAACGAACGCTTAAAAAAACCGGTGAGTCCGTTCCTTTATTGAAAAATTAGTTAAAAAGGACCCTTAGGTCGGAGTCAGCTCTCACAGAGTGTAACTCACGTAGGTCAAGAGTTTGTGGGTGGAAAGACCCACTCACCACTGTTCAGAGAAGGGCGGCCACTCAGGCAAAACTTCTTGGAAGAGGTGAGGCTTTTCACCCTACAGAGTTTTGGAGGGGCATAAACAAAAACCCAAGAGACCAGAGATGGGTGAAACTCCAGGCACAAATGTGGGTCAAGAAGCCGAGTCGAGGATGGCCGGGCGCCGGGCGCCCTACAGGCAGTTTGGCGTCCCCTCTCTCAGCGGAAGGACCTACAAAAAGACTAGGAATGGAACTCAAGTAGGTCACGAGTTTTGGGTGGAGTGACCAAACCTCACCACTGCTCAAAGAAGGACGGCCATTTAGGCAAAACTCATTGGGAGAGGTGAGGCTTCTGACCCTGTGAAGTTTCGGAGGGGCAAAAAGAAAAATCCCACGAGATCAGAGATGGGTGAAACTCCAGGCACAAATGTGGGTCAAGAGGCTGAGTCAAGGGTGGCCGGGTGCCCTAGAGGCAACTTGGCCACCCCTTCCTCAGCGGTAGGACCTTCAAAGAAAGCTAGGAGTGGAACTAATCAGTCTGAAGAGACTGCCAAGCATATCACACTAGATTGCAACAAGCAACCGGGTGATGAATGGGATGTTAGTATAGGGAAAAACTCCTGGTTCTTGTAAGGAACACAGGTATCGGTTTGCCTAACTAACATACTACTTGGGAACACAATAGCTTCGATTGACGTGTGGGGTTCTTTGAAGCTTTGGATCCTTGAATCCGTCCCTTCAAAACAATAACCAATATACCACCCAGGCTGACTGTTCGAGCTCGTACACGTCATGGAGGCCCTGAGGTGAGTCAATAATAGAATTTTTTCAATTAATTAGAACCACCCTTACAGTATAAAATATTAAAATACAGGAAACAGCAGAATTACTTCATTCCTTATGAATCAATGCTAGTCATTCATTCCTCCCTGCTACAAAATTTTAAAAAACCTTATACATACGTCGACGCGCAACGCAAGAATGAAAATTCTTGCCAAATTTTATGAAAATCTATTCATGCGTTCGGCCGAAAATGCGTCACATACATACTGGCAAAAGAAAATCCGGTCAAGTTGAAACGTGGACCTCACTCGTAGACGCTTGGTTAATTGAATTAAATGAATCCTGAAATCACCAAACATGTAAGAAATTAGGTATACAGGAAATTAGCTTTCGTTGATTACAACACCGCTTTCGGTTTATTTTGTTTACAAGAACAGATGATTGACGTTGTTGACACGCCAAACCAATCAGCCATTGGCCGTTCCCATACCGATTTCTCCAGATTTTCCTGATTAGCTAACTGTTAGGTTGGTTTATTGACAATCAGAGGCCTGTGAGTTGAATGCACGAAGTCTACTGTTGACAGAACTACCAAATTGTAAGATATCTCCTTCAATATGCCGGCTATAATTCAAATTCATTATTTATTTGCCATAAAATAATACAGATTGATAAAGTAAATATTCTAACTTACAAAATGGCACTACCGACAAAGAAAACTTGTGCGCCGGCAGTGAGTTCGAACAACTAGGTACAGCAAACATGTCAATAGAAAGAAAAAGAGCTTATTCAAACCACTAGAATAAATAAAATTATGGAAACCAGGTCACATTTCAATACTTACAAACGATAAGACAAAGTAACAAAATCACAAGCAAATGACAAACTCAAAAAGACCAATTCAAGGAAGCCATGACAAATATTTGTTTAAATTTATAACACAAGAATGAAACACTACATAATGGATATAGATAATTTAAAATAAACATTTATCCTAATCCAATCCAGTATAAGATTCATTATGGAATTTGTAATTCTATTAATAATTAAAACACTTCATGTGATATACTTTGTGTTTATGAACATTGGTGCACACATGATGAGATAGATTTGTATAAGCCTGCTGATTTTACTGTGGCAGCTAGTTTTTGTAGGTCTACTCTCTATGGAGGTTCAGCTATTTATGTTAGAGAGTCTTTCAAGTATCCTCTCACTGTACTAAATATTAACTCCTTCTGTGAGCCCAAACAATTTGAGGCAGTCATGATAGCCTTACATACAATCAAATTGATAGTAGTTTCTGTTTATCGGTCCCCTGATACATCAATTGAGGTCTTCACAGATAAGCTGTCTCAACTCTTAGATTTTATTAATGCTACTCCTAAATACTGCAAATATAAGATTGTAATTGCTGGTGACATTAACATTGATCCTAGAGGTAAGAGCTCACAAACATTAGCTTTTCTCAACACATTGGAGTCTTATGACTGTTTTTGTATCAACTCCCACAAGATTAGATTCATGTCTAGATAACTACATCTCAAACCTTCACCCTACAACGTATACATGTGCTACAAATCAACCGCATCTATCTGATCACTTAGGGATAGTGTTGACGATTTCTAGCCCGACTCCCTTCAGCACTGGAGAAGTAGATGATGGAAGTGCGAAAACTAGCTTTAAGTATAGATTGTTGAATAATACCAGTATAAACAAGTTAAAACGTTGTTTGAATGAAGTTGATTGGTTTGCAACAATCTGTACAGATAATGTAAATTTAGCATTCAATAATTTTATGCAGTTTCTGTCTAATAATTTCAAAAGATGTTGTCCTCTTAAAACTAGAAAAATCAGCCTCAATAAAAATGGTCAAAAAAATAGCAGTGCAAGGAACTGGTACACTCCTCAGTTGAATAATATTAGAACTCCATTAGATTTTAGCCATATGAAATGCAAGACCAATCCTGAACTATTAGAAAATCATAAAAGATTGAAACAGCTCTATAGAGATCAAATAGATTTGGCTAAGAGAAAGGCAAATGATGATTTTATATTGAAATCTAATAATATGTGCAAAGCATCCTGGATGGTTATAAATGATGAAACCGGGCGACTGCCAAAGAATAAGTCACAATCTGAACCACCTTTATCTGCTAAAGAGTTTAATGATTTTTTTGCAGGAATTTCTAATATGATTTCGGTAAAGAGTGATAATTGCAACAATAGTGGTTCTATTGATATTCTATCTGCATCTGGGTTGAAGCCTCAGACAAATCAACAGCCGTTTGTGTGGTGTGTGGTTGAACCAGACGTTATTTGTACGATTGTTTCAAGACTTAATAATTCCAGGGCAGAGGATGTTTTTGGATTATCCAATTTTGTTTTGAGGAAAATCATAATAGATGCCATCATAGAAACTTTAACATTCCTTATAAATTGGGCTCTTGGGGTAGGGGTGTATCCGGATTGCTTGAAAGTCACTGTGACAGTACCAGTATATAAAAAAGGAGATAAGAACAACATTAATAATTATAGGCCAATTTCTCTGGTACCTGTCATATCCAAGATAATGGAAAGCGCAATACAAATTCAAATTGTGAAATATTTTGAGCAGAATAGATTGTTTCAGTCGGCGCAGTTTGCTTTCAGACGTAATTTGAACACTACTAAAGCAGTTGAAAGCGTTGTGTCTTTTATTATTGATGGCTTTGAAAAGCTTTGACTTTGGCTTTGTGAAGAGTTTTATTTTATTTATCTATTTATTTATTTACAAAGAGGTTAGTGCTCTGCTTTTGGACCTCAGCAAAGCCTTTGATATTGTCCCACACAAGCAACTTATAGAAAAACTGCACTACTATGGATTGAATGGTAATGAGTTGTCACTTTTCATGTCATATCTCTCTGATAGATTCCAGTATGTGAAAATGGGTGAGCAAAAATCTGATTGTAAGAAGGTCTCAGGAGGAGTCTCTCAGGGCTCTGTACTGGGTCCTTTCCTGTTTATAGTATATATGAATGATCTACCCTCATACATCCCTTATAAAACTGTTCTCTATGCAGACGACGCTTCTGTGTTCAAATAAGTCTTATGAAATAAATAAAATTATCACAACATTTATGACCAACAGAGCCAATATTTGGTTCTCTGCAAATAAGCTTATGGTGAACGAGAGCAAAACAGAATCTATATTGTTTGGTTTGAGTAGAAATTGTGAAAAAATATCAGTAAAACTACTAGGATTAACCTTGATTCCAAACTCACTTGGAGTACCCACAGTGAAGCTCTTTGCAGTCGCCTATGCAGAGTAATATTCTTATTGAAGAGGTTGAAATTGTGTACTAGTGCTGGTTTAACGTTGATAGCATATTTTGCTCTTTTCCACTCTCATTTACAGTATGACACCCTATTGTGGGCCAATTCAAGTGGTGCCAGTGACATATTTTTGTGTCAGAAAAGAGCTCTGCGAACCATTTTTAATCTTGGTAGAATGGATTCCTGCAGGCCATTCTTTAAAAGAAACGGCATATTGACTCTGCCCTGTATATTTATGCTGCAAGCTCTGACATTTGTCAAAGATAATCTGAGGCAATTCGATCTAAGATGCGATGTACATCAGCACTTTACAAGAGAGCGTAAACAAATAAATACCGGACGGGTATGACTTTCCAAAACACAAAATATGTATGTATATATCGTTATAAAATTATTTAATAAACTGCCTGAAAGTATCCGTGATAAAAACTCTAGTTCGTTCAGGTACGCAATTTCCAAACTATTCAAAAATAGGGCTTTTTATTCGATTGAGGAGATGTTGGCAGCTGATATTTCATGTTAATATTTGACCTCTATTATAATATTGTTATTGCCAATTAAAAATATAACCGTGAAGATACTAAGTACGCGGGACTGTTGGCTGTGGTAGTATTTCTCTGTTTTGAGTACCTATGTGAAATGTATATGTTTACCTGATGACTTTGTCAATACATAAAAAACATTTTGAACATTTTGAATTCAGTTTAGACTTTATTTATAAACAAGTAATACTGATATTCAAACTGACGTCTACATACACTTAAGCTGGTAATGTCAATATCAAATTGTAATGGATTGGAGGGACGCAAATTATATGGATTATTCCTTAAGTTGAATGTATCACTATTCTTATTAATGAATAATATGATTCTTTTAACATATGTTTGCCTCACTGTAACCTTGAATTCTTGAAAAAGAAGTCTACTAGGGTACAATCTTGGCCTGCATAATGCAGCTCTGATAAGGTGTTTCTGTAATGTGAATAATTTGTTCATATGGATATCATAAGCAGCCCCCCATATCTCAATTCCGTATTGGAAAAGTGATTGCGCATAAGCATAATAAATCTTTTTCATTATTACCATATCAGCTATTCGATTCATTTTATAAAACTTATAAATTAGATCAAATCAAATCAAATTCAAATATTTTTCATTCCTTCAAGTATTTACAGTGAAAAACTCAATATTAAGGAATTCCTCCACAAAGACTAAACGTCTGCGTGTGGAGGAGAGTTCCATAGACAACACAAGCAGTCACAACATAAAATAATTATAATAGAAAAGATAAGCTTCAGAATATAATAATGGATTTAATACAAATTCAAATAATAGTCAAATAAGAAATAATACCTTATTAAGAAATACAAGATAAAAAGAAAAATATTAACTAAACTTAGGATTGATTTATTTCTTGTGCAGGCCAATAAGTCCCAGGGAATGAAGGAGGCTGTGAGTTCGCGTCATGTATTTATTTTATAATGTAATGAATTGATAGAGGGAAAAAATCAATTATGATAAATCCTTCGATAGTTCTTGCTTTCTGATAGTTATCTAATATAACGTGAGCGGAGCAGAGCTTCGGCTGCCCCCAGCCAATGTGATACAGCCAACTGTCCACACCCCTTCGGTAAACGGCTGGACACCTCCGCCTCTCTTATTTTATTCGGCAAGTTTCTATATAAAATGTGAGCCAGGTAAAATGAATTTGACAGTTCTGACCCATGTGTCAGTTGTAAAACATCATAATTGTAGTTGGTCCAGTGGCGAGTTTCATACTGTGTGACTGCCAGTGGTTCCAAGAGTGTAGAGGAAACACCCCCCAAGCCAGGATACCATACTGGATCAGCGACTGAGCATAGGCGAAATATACTTTCCTACACTGATCCACACCCATCACCTGGCTAAGCTCAGAGAAGGCACATAATAATTTCCTGAGCCTACTTTTGACACACTGAACAACTGAGTTGCCCGCAACTCAACTTGTAATCAATTATAACACCCAAGTATCTGTAACTATCAACTCGTTCAATAGTACTACAGTCACGATCCTGCATCCTTGCGTTTCCACAAGAGTGCATTTTTAACATTATTGGGCCAGGATCAGCCTGGTTTTTTGTTACAATTGGCTTAAATTTAGTTTTGGTGACATTAACCCTTAGACAGTTGTGGTCGAACCAACTTTTTATTTTGGCATGATCTATGGTTGCACTGCAATATTCTCGAGTTTGGTGATTAGTTTATCTCTATCAACGGAATCAAAGGCCTTGGCCAAGTCTAAAAATTTAATTGAAATTTTATTTTTTATTTTTATTTTATTTGATATAAACCGGGTCAAGTCAAAAAGAGCGTCGGAAGTATTCCTGGACTCTTGAAACCCATATTGGTTTACAGAATTTAAATTATTCACGGAGAGGTACTTAGATAATTGTTTCTTGACGCATTTTTCAATAATTTTTGAAATAGTTACGAGAAGAGAAATTGGTCTGAAGTTGGAGAATGCATTTTTTTGCCCTGATTTATGAATTGGGATCACCTTAGCCGTTTTGAAGGCACTTGGGAAATGACCCATCACAATCCTAAGATTGATTATGTGCTGAATATGGAGTACTAGAGAGTCTATATTTTCTTTGAAAATTCTGGTTGGGATCCCATCACAGCCAGAGGCAGATCGGCCTTTAAGGCTCTTGATTGTGTCAATCAGGTCTTGTCTAGAGACTTGCTGCAACTCAAAGACAGTTTCAACAGCATGATCCTGATCTATTATCTCTGGCACACCCTGTGCTACGATGGAATCTGCTTTTAGCCTAAGTTTTTACCTACTGCCGAAGAATATTTATTAAAGTTATTGCTAACCTCCTCAATTTTCTGTGAGTTAGTTATTTTGTGCGTTTGGATGAATGATTTTATAGGGAAAGGCTGCTTCTTGACAGGCTGGCCTGAAATTTCATTTATAATTGCCCAGAGCTTACTTGGGTTATGAGAAGATTCTTCAATTTTATTTTTATAATTATGAATGTTTGGCTTGTTTAATTGCAGAGTGTAGAGTATTTCTATATTGTGTAAATTCATTTTTTTAACATTTGGTTGAAAGGTTGTTTGATGAGTCTTTTTCTAAGTTTGTCGCGATGCCGAATTGAATTAACAAGTCCCATGCTGATCCATGGCTTAATTTGGGTTTTCTTAGCTGATAGTTTTATTTTAGAAGTTTAAGATTCAATAGTGTTTTGGAGAATATCAATGAATCGGTCAGCAGCCATATCAACATCAGTTTGTTCAGTGACGCTGTCCCAATTTTTCCTACTTAGAGATTCTCTTATTCCATTCCAATTTGTTCTTGTTACAAATTTATCAACACTGGAAGGTTTGAGTGAATCGACAGATAGTAAATTCAAACATATTCCATATTGGTCAGTTACTGAGGACTGTAAAATAACAGAAGATGCTTTAAAAAATCGTGGGAGTCTGATGAAAAAGTGGTCGATACACGTGCCACTAGCTGGACGTGTGGCCTTATCAATGCAGGCTAAATAACCAGCATCATTCAGGACATCAAGGTAACGCTCTTCAGTAGAGTTGGGAGCAATGTTCAGTAGATCACAATTAATATCACCGGCTAATAGGCGAATAGAGCTATTCGACGGTTCGTTACAATACATTTCTAGGGCATCTATGAAAGCAGAGAGGCTAGAGTTAGGACTGCGATAGACAGCCAGAAGTTCACATGCAACACCCGCCCATTCAAACTTCAAAGATAAACAGGTGGCCAGACCGCCAATTGAAAGCTCACTGCACGAAACTGATAGCTCGCTATCAATATAGACAACCAAACCCATCGTTCTGGTTAAGGCTATTATACGTTCTGAATAAATTATATCCTGGAATTGTGACTTGGTTGCTTTCATCTTTCAACCATGCCTCTGATAAAATTATTCAATTAAATCTATGTTTCAGTCCATGTAGAACAGTTAAGAATTCATTAATATTCCGCTCATAGCTACGAATATTTTGGTGAACAATGGGAAAACCCAATACACTCGCGTTTCTCAAAGCCCTCCTCATCCCCAGATAAATAAAAAAATCATTAATATCTTTGCACTCTATACATCTAATGGACGGAGTATCCAACTCATCAAAAACGTTCCTTATCATTTATACATTTTATGGTAGCCCGGCCTCCTGGCAGAAAGCCACCGTAATGCGTTAATTACGTTGACAAACAAGGAATAAATTTCTCTAGTGAAGAAACTTGGGTTTGAAACTATGGTAAACAGAAAGTTATCAAGAATAGATATTATATTGAAAAAATGTGTTTTCAAAAATAAATAAATGAAATAAAATTAGAAAGAAAAATTGAAAAGAAGTAGAAGTAAAAAATCTATATATCTATTATGTTAAGTGGCGGAATATTTATAATAATAAAAGACTTACGGAATATTCATTTTCAATTATATCATTTTATGTAGCGATATTGATTTTGGGGATAGAGAATTATCGCAAAAACGTGAATGAATAGAATAAAGAATAGAGGTTCAATACTTAATTATGAGTACAATAATTATCAAGTCTCTCTATCTGTCAATCACAGAAGAGAGGAGATACGGTAATAATAAATATATTAAAAAAAATATTTCCGCTGGTGGAATAATTAACACTTTCAACTCTACTAATCCAAAAATAGCCTTGCTCTTTTGTCTACAATAGAACAGAGCTAGCTGCTTATTCGCAACGAGCATTTAATCTTCATAATCAATGACAACTTGTTATTCTATTAAAACTTATCAGAACCGTACTGAAAAAGATAATAATTCCTCACAGCAACAGCAACAGCTGCATGCTAGAAATAATAGCTATTATTGTTTCCGAATCATATCTGGGCTATCGGATAATAGATAATTATTGTAATGGGCATGCCTTATACATTCCAATACCCTATCTATGCATAACTTACTTATCCAAATACATTATACACATGAACACATAAAAAACGGTAACTTAATAATGGAAGGAAAAATTGCAATATCATTCCATTCCACCTTTTAAATACATAGAAATGCCTCTAGGTCATTCAAAATATCTAGATATTTTAAAGAATATAGCTCTAAATAGTAGAACAAAAGAAGACAACTGTTAATCATTATTGGAAGAAGGTTTCCGACTTATATTTAATTTCATCTGAATAAGAAAAGTATTAAAATTCATATATAATATTTTCGTTATTAAAATGCTTTGGTATTAGTATAAAAATATTTGATTACGATTAGTAGTAAAGACTAGGATAAAAAGAATAAAGATGAAATTTCAAACTTTATACTGTACTTTTCTGATTTAAATAGGCACAGAGTGAGGGATTACCATAGATTATTACTGTAGGTGGTTAAAAGACAGTGCATTTCTTCAATGGTTAATTTAGAAGTTTGCTAATTATTGTATTGACAAAATAATATATGAAAGATAGGAATATAATATAATAAATAAAAGAAAATCATAATCATAACAAAAGAATTAATGATACTGGCTAAAATATTCACTCTATCGTCCAAGTGTTTTATTCAATTGCAATGTGAATTATTTGGTACAGTCCTTCTACTTTCACTCATGTAGGCTAATAATAGTTGATTGGATTTATAAATAAAAAGTTTCTACTTACAGTTCTTGTGGTACACAGCACAATAAAATGAATCAACTCTCACATGTTTGTAGTGTGAAGCTTACAACCTCTTCATGGTAATTGTTTCTTTGCTGCTAGAACTTGTGATTGGTGAGAAGTTGGCGACGATTTAGTAGCAGCTGGGGTCTCTTGCGTGGCGGCGGAGTCGGCGTTGGCGTGAGCAAGTGGAGAAGGCGGCGGGGCGGCGGCTGCCGCTTTCTTCTCTCGCAGGGCGGTCACCTGGTTCAGATCATGGACCCTGAACGGATGCTGGTCGGGAGCGCTCTTTGCCATCACCTTACAGTCCATTGTCCACGCGGAAAATAATAGTTTTTCTTTCACCATTTTCCTAGTTGCATTGAATAGTTCTCTAGTTTGAGGTGTCAAGTATTCATTTATATAAACTGGGGTATTTAAAAAGGAACTGTTAAGGTCTTTGGCTGAAAGCGAACCTTTCTGTCTTCTAGCTGATAACCAGAGGTTTTTAGTTAATCGAGATTTAAATGAAATCACGATAGAAGGAGGTCTAGTGTCTCCTCTCTTACTCTGGAGTCTATGGGCTGCGTTTATTTCGGAGTAATGAAAGTCTACATGTAATGCGTTTGCTATTGCCTGAGCTACTACAAACATGTCTTCCTTGAATGTTAATTTCACACCTGACACTATTAAATTATTTTTTCGTATGTGTTGTTGTAAATCAGACAACATTTCTTTCAACAGTTCATTTTCGCGGCGCATTTCCTCGACTGTTTGACAGGATGTTTCACATTTCTTGGTCACTTTCTCAACACTATCTTCAATTTTCTCAATTTCTAGTTTCGTACCTTCAATTTCGGCTTGAAGTTTTGAAAATTTGGCGTCATTTTTGTCCCATCTTTTGTCGTTTTTCAGCTATGAAGCTTGATTCTCCTTTCTGAAGTCTTCGATAGCTTTCAGGATTACGTTCTCCTCATCCTTGATATTACCAGATGTAGACGATGTTTCTGTAGAGCACTTCACACAGTTCCATTTTTTGTTTTTGATGATGACACAGAAAGAATGATATTTTGCTTCACAGGCCGGACACGAGACAGTTTTTTTGGAATCACTATTGTTGATTTGTTTTTTGCAGCTAGAACACTCTTCACTCATGTTTGAATTTTCACTAGATATAAAATTGAATTTAAAGTTGAAATCAGATATTGCAACAGTTTATTTCAAAATAATAGTATAGTATAAATAAGTATTCTATTGATTTACTAGGTTAAAAGTAGGCTGTAGATTAACACCAGGAGGCCGGCGAAAACTTGTTACATAACTTTAACTCGGCTGCATCGGCTGCCCGATTAGATATTTAAGCCGTCTGCACATATATTCAATATGAGTATCCCATTTTATATTATCATCCATCATTATACCCAAATATTTTAAGAATTTCACCTTTTCAATACAAGGGCAATCACAATCCACATGATTTAACAAAGCGTGAGAATGCATTTGTAAAGACAAGGTTTGTACTGGTTGACCTATTTCAGTAGCTAGGAGAAAAAGTCATAAATTTAGTCTTCTTCAGGTTCATGGTGAGTACATGTCTATCAAACCATGATTTTACAATTCTCAAGCCCTCATTTGCATTGTTATATACATCCCCCCATGACACACCAGAAAAAACAAGAGCCGTGTCATCAGCAAATGAAATTACTCTGCAGCTAGGTATTTACAGATTCAAAAGGTCATTAACATAAATCAAAAAGAGCAATGGTGAAAGGACTGTGCCTTGAGGAAGACCAAATACAGAAAGATTTTTCAAACTTGTTTTGCCATTAAATGTCAAATATTGAGAGCGATCCGTTAGATAACTCGCAAACAGATCGTTTGCTATGCCCCTAACTCCACAATTATGTAATTTTTGCAATAGTATTTTGTGTTGTATGGAATCAAACGCCTTTGCAAGGTCTAAAAAACTGATAGTGTTTTATGCTCGGATTTGAAATTGTTATTTATGATGTTAGTTAAGTGGAGAACAACATCAGTGGTAGACTTACAAGATTGAAACCCATATTGATTATCATAAATTTGATTTTGATCAATTTTTCAAATATTTTTGGAAAACTACTTAAAAGACTTATAGGTCTATAATTTCCGGGTTGTGTATGATCACCAGCTTTGTGAAGAGCTATCACTTTTGCAATTTTGAACTTTTTTGGGAAGTAGCCTGATAGAAAAAAAAAATTAATTATATATTCCAACGGTTCAACTATGAACTGAGATATTTTTTTCAAGAACACCCCTGACATACCATCAACACCTGTTGCTGCATTGTTTTTCAAAGATTTTATCACATCAAGTATTTCAGTGCTGTTAGTTGGGTTGAGAAAAATGCTGTTATTAGGACTGGGGGATAATGAGTCAGGTATTTCAATATATTATTATGGATATCATCCAGGATTTGACTCGCATATTTTTTACCAATTCTTGTGAAATGATCATTCAAAATATCTGGATCTATATTTGGCTGAACGTGTTTTTTATCTATATCAAGCATTTCATTAATACAATCCCATGTCTTTCTAGAGTTGTTTTTACTATTTTCCAGTTTCAGCTTGATATAATCTGATTTAGCCTTTTTTATTGTATTATTCAATACATTTCAATACGCTATATATTCCTCTTTCAATTTTATATTGAAAGGTTGTTTACTGAGTTTCCCATACATATTGTCTCTCTTTAGATTCAACTAAACTCTTAGTAATCCATTTTTCCAACGGTTTCATTTTGTGGGGAATTTTGACAATGAAAGAATGCTTCTCGATATAGTAAGTCAACCTGTTAATGAATGTGTCAACCAGGGAATCAATATCATCAGCACCGCTGTAAATATCTTCCCATGTTTCATTCTCTAGATCGGAAATGATACTGGACAAATTCATTTTAGTGACATTACTTATAGGACTGGGTTTTTTTCTTTGTTTGGCTTTATTAATATGTAGAGAAGTAGAATAATGGTCGGTTATGGATGTTTTTAGTATTGCACCAACTACCTCACCATCATTGACAGTATCTTGTTTTAAAAATACATGATCTATACAATTATGTAATGTTGTGGGTTTATTCATGTAGGATTTATACCCATTTAAATACATAACACTTGGATATTCATTTGTGAGATTGGTATAATCTAAAATATTCAAGTTCATATCACCAATGATTACAACATTACGTTATTTTTTTAGAGATTTCAAATGATTATCCAGACTAGTTATGAAGTTATTTATAGATAATGAAGGAGAACGGTTCAAAGCGATCACTGTGAGGTCATAACCATCAATATTGCAACTGATACTCAGAGGATTCACATTATCAATCATAAGTTCCGTTAAATTAAAAACTACCGATTCAGGTATAAAAATACACAGACCATCACTTTTTGAGAATTTAGATGCAGCATTAACATTATTATAGCCTCGTAAATTAAAATAAAATTCAGAATCGTCACAAATCCAAGTTTCAATTGAAACGATTAAGTCAAATTTTATTTGTCTATTACTTAGATAATAAACGAATTGATCAAAATTTTTCCTAATACTTCTAATGTTCGTATGAATTATATCTATACAGTTATTACTATCTTGCAAAGAAAAACTAAAAAAATCATTAACTTCAAGTGTTTCATAAATGTCCTCAGACAAATCATGATCCTGATTCAGCATAGTAAATCAATAACCAACATTAACCAGATGAAAAATCAATGTTTGCTATCTATCTAGATGGTTTCAAGGTCCATTGCACTTCTTACCTTTCCTTCCTCACGAAAAAATTTCCGTCTCTAACCAAACGAACTGATAGCCTTTCTGAATCGCTAGTTTTCGCGTTTCCCTGAACAATTCCATTGTAGAGGGGGCCAGATGCTGTTAAGCACACACTCGACCATCAGCCAAAATTCGATTCACCATCTTAGTTGAAATACCTGGACTTCCAACATTGCGGCTCGCAGCCTGTTTGAAATGGTTCAACCAGTCTTCTTTATCTTGTCTGCGGACGAATTTGAAAACAATGGGCTTGATCTGATCCTTTCCCCTTGATGGTAATCTGTGCGCGGCACTGAGACCCTTCGAATCAATTGGATTCTTGATAGCAGATGATATTTTATTGAAAACTTCAAACATCGATTCATTATTTGTTTCTGGAACGCCGGCAACAATTACATTCTCTCTACGAGTATAGCCTTGCATATCAGACAGTTCACTTTTCAACTTCAAATTTTCATTTTTCAATGAGTCAACGTCTTTCATCAAAGATTTCATTTCCTCCTTGCAACTGACCAGTTCGTTTTTAAACGAATTGAACTCATCACACATGAATTCTATAGAGACTTTCATAGAATAAAAATCCTCTTTGAAAGTAGGAGATAGTTCAGCACATATAATTTCTCTCACGACATGAGAAATAGCCTGTAAATCCATTTGAGAAAGCGATTGTCTGTTATGAGCAGCCGTTGCCCTTGAGTCATCTTCGCCGGCAGTTGACAATGACTGCACTGTTGACGCAGACGCAGCAGTAGACGATGACTGTACTGCCACTGACGCAGCGATAGCCGACGATGCGCCCGACCATGTTTTACAAGTTATGCACTTCCACTTGGCCTTATTTTCAATTGACATTTTTCGAAAATTAGACTCTTTCATTAACTGACACAAAAAATGGCATTTTGTGTTACATGAGTTACATGTTACAAAGTCCTGTTTAGGAGCATCCGTATCACACTTCAAACACAAGATAGTTAACCGGTAAATTAAAATATATCGTAACAACAAAGGGAGCACACAAACAATCGATGCTTACTCCACGACGTCTCAAGGCGAACTGATGATTGATAATTTTGGTTTCAACTGACAATAGTCACCGGTCCAACGTGTAAGGGTGAAAGCATAGTGGAATTGCAGAGGTGGAGAGAAGCTTGAGCTTCAATGCCCTCATATACCTCCGCCACTCTACTATTTTTGACGCATTTTAGATCGGGGAAGAATATCTGAGCTTAAAGCCGATCTTGTGTCTACCATCGCCGCTCCATTATGTCTTGACGCGTTAAATGCATTATTTTGAACCGTCTCAGCTACCTTCGCTGCTCCACTATGTTTAACCATAATCCGAGCTTATATAAAGGATTAAATGCCACCCTAGTCTTAGGACAAATAATTTCACTTCAATCTAGTACCTGCTTGTATTTCTCTTATTAAAACCCCTACTTTAAATTGCCTATGCTTATGATACTGACATTTTATAATTTGTTCGTGGGGTGTGTGCTTTCGAGCTGCTAGTTTGTATGGGTTGAATTTAAAAAACAAACATAGGCCAGCAGCACTCTTCAGTCAATATACCTTCCCTTCAGACCTTTGTCCTAGCTCATTTCCGTTTCCATTATCCTTGCAAATTCCTTTCTAGTTGACACCACCCTGCACGACTCACACCCACTCTTCCTTCCCTCCCAACTTTCACTCATTTCAAATGCACGTTCCGTCAGTCGAGTCGAGTCTGAACTTTCCTAGCGTCCAGACAACCCTTACTGCTTCTATGCTAACCAATCCCTAGCGCTACTGGCCTTTTATCTGGTATTTTATTGTCTAGTACTTTTATTATTAATATCACTACTATTAAAACTCACTTCAGTATTATTTTCCATTCAAAATTGATATTAATTCCTTTTACCATTGTTATTATCCGTTTTAGTGATAGTGTACCGTTATAGTACTTTAATATTTTCATAGAAGTGAAATAATTAATTTAATTTTCTAAAATTAAACTCACTTATGTTACCTACTCGAACAATCTATTTTGTTTTTCGTCAGTCTTACCACCTGAACACCCTCAGTCCGTGAGCATTGAGGAATTCAGGTGAATAACAAGAAGAATAAATCAAGGTAAAATTAGAATTAAATGATAGGATAAGAAAACGTTTTCTGAGTTATATTTTATTCAATACAATAAAGTATATCGATCCTATAGTTTAGTCAAGACTAAAGCTTCTTGAAATCTCGATTCTTGTTTGATGTTTCCAGTGTTCATATTATTATTTTGTTTCAACTTTTCTTTATTATAAGAAATTGGCAGTAGTATAAATTGAAATTTCCTCTTACTATATCATTCTGTACTTGAATGTTTCTTAGATTCAGTAAAGATGGCGGAACGTTATGCAGACATAGTGGCTGGTTTCGTTTGTCAGTCAGGCGATGTGATCCAGTCTATTGGACAAGTGCAACTAACACCTGGGGTGAATATCTCCACAGACAGCGACAGTCTTGGCCAACAGTATTCCAGTCCAGACGTTGTAATTGGCCAAAAGGGAGCCGATATAGCTGTTGTTGGCAGAGGAATCGTCAAAGCCAAGAACATTGTGGAGACAGCAAAGAATTATCAGACAATTCTATGGGAAGCTTATGAGAAAAGGGTCTGCCATTCTTCATGAAAACATCTCTCATCTAAATTGCATGAAATGTATCCTGAAAGAAAAGACATTCCAAGAAATGAATTATAGTATAATTTCATATTTTTGTTATAAAATATACATATATTTTATTTATGTACAGTATTAACCACTTCTTTGCCTAATCCTATATCTATAATCTGTGTTATAATAATGGAAAGAATTGTCTTATACATTGTACGGGATACACGAATGATGAATGATGCATCATCACGTAGGCTACTACTGAACTGATTAACTTAGAGTTTTGCATTAAGATTCTAAATTTACCGAGGATAGACATAGGCTTATTTTTATTGCTATTAATCAAATCAAATTTAATAATTAAAACAAATTTATTCAATTTGTGATTCAAAGTTTACATAACTATAAATTCAGATCAATTTAGGCTACATCTTTTACAAAATAAATAAAATAAAAAACATAGGCATCATATGAAAAATGTACTTTATTCATGACCATGTTATAATGTGATCGTTCGTTCGTTTCTGTGTCCAGGTCAGACCACTTATTATTTAAACCATAACATAAATTTAACAAAGCATTAACAATATCAATAAAGTGAGTAGAAAAATTTATAAACCAGTCTATATACTGGATTTCCAGTGTGTAGCCACCTTTACGGCTTTGTCATTGGCTGTTATCAAATCATCAGGAGTGCATGTCAATTGAAGTATCCCGCAGACCATTAAATGCTCCGGATCCTGTCTCACTCCACACTCACATAGAGCGTTCCCGCCAGGAAGTATTCCCCATTTGAACATATTGGTCTTACATCTGGGTACTCCGGTTCTCATTCTTTTGAGAGTCCTCCAAATCGTGTAGTCCAGATTATGTCCAGCACTTATTCTTTCATATGGCGCTATTTGATATTGATGGTTCAGCACATTTCTCCATCTGTTTAAGCGGCTCTCTTCTTTTGATTGGTCAAGTGCCTTTGTTCTTGCCATAAAACTTTTCCTTGATTTGAGCCGACGGTCTAGCTGGACATAATCATGGAGTGGATGGCGGGGATCATTCTCTTGTTTTGCTCTCTCAGCATCAGCAGCCACTTCTCTCCTCACATTAGGTGGAGATATTCCTGCAATAGGGTAGAGTTTTTCAACTGGTGTGGGTTTCAAACATCCTGTTACTATCCTCAGAGAGTCATTTACTGCTACATCAACTTGCTTCGCATGTGAGGAAGAGCTCCAGACCGGAGATGCATATTCCGCAGCTGAGATGCACAAAGCCATTGCTGATGTTATTAGAGTTGTAGGATGAGCACCCCATGCATAATTAGTCAGCCTCCGGATGATGTTATTTCTGGCACTCACTTTAGCCTTTGTGTTAAGGCAGTGCTGTTTGAATGAGAGTGTCCTGTCTAGAGCCACCCCCAGATACTTGGGTGTTCTGCAGTGTTCAAGCCTATTACCTCTCCATGTTATATCCAGCTCAACTCCTGCATTACGGTTTCGTAGGTGAAATGCACAAACCTGTGTCTTGCTAGGATTTGGCTTGAGATAGTAACTATCATAATATATTGCCAACTCTTCTAATGCACTGGATAGGTTTTGAGAGGTATCCTCAAAATTATTTTCTTGAACTGCAACTGCTGTATCATCTGCATACATAAAAAGCCTTGCATTGTTGGGGATAGGCAAATCATTTGTGTAAATATTGTACAGTATTGGCGACAAGACACTTCCTTGTGGCAAACCATTTTTCTGTGTACGCTATCTGCTCATCCTGCCATTCAATTGTACACAGAATCTTCTGTTCTGTAAGAAGCAGCCAATCACCATTGTAAGTTTGTAATCCCCAGTAATGTGATACAGTTTCTTGAGCAGTTTTCTGTGGTTGACAGTATCATATGCAGCTGTAAGGTCTATGAAAGCCACTCAAGTTATCAGCTTCTTCTCATACCCATCCTCAATATGTTGAGTAAGATTTAAAATTTGTCCACAGCATGATTTCCCTGGTCGAAAGCCTGCTTGTTCTTTGATCAATTTACTGTCCAGATTTCCTGCAGCACAATTCAAGATCATTCGCTCAAGGACCTTATATAGATGGCGGAGCAATGCTTTTGGCCGGTAGCTTTTGGCATCACTTGGATCTTTCCCAGGCTTCAACAAAGCCACCACTCTAGCCTGTCTCCACATTTTTGGAATATTCAGTTTATTCAGGCAAGTATTCATCAGCTGTACAATCCACTTCAGAACAGCAGGTCCAAAATTCATTATTTGCTCTGTTCTTATGTCATCTGTTCCTGCTGCCTTGTTTTCTTTCATGCCTCTGATTGCCAGGCTGAGCTCTTCTACTGAGAAAGGAAGGTTCAGCGCTCCACTCTCTTTGTTACCACTCCTGCCACTCCTTCTCAGTTGTGTCCGTTCCTTCCTGCCATGGGATTTTCCACTTTTCAACAGCTGTGTTGCTATATTGTCTGCTGTAACAGTAGTGTGATTCTGTTGGGGCTTTGTTGGATCTCCACTTAGATTTTTGAGAAGTCTCCAGGCTTGTCTACTATTCTGCTTCATATCAAGATCCTCAACCAGTGTACACCATCGACTTCTCTTTTCTTCAGCTAGTATCTGCATCAGTTCTTCTCCAGCTTCTATAGTTTCCTCATCAAAAGGGTTCTATTCAAAGAGCTCCTGGTATTTCTCCAAAAGAGGTATGCTTTCTCCAGTTAAACCTCGAATGTAGTTGGTTCGACATCCCCTTGGAATATTTCTCCTTGATTTTTGTTTCACTAAGAGAACAAATTCATCATATTTCTCTGGAGATGGAACAATTTCTTGAATTCTTTGATCTAATTATTCTTGAAAGTCAATCCAATTTGCCTTTTTAAAATTGAACCTCCTCTTGAAAGGCACCTTCTCTGGTGTTACAATTGCCCTGACAAAACACACTATGGGCCTATGCTGAGAGCGTGGAATTGGTTGTTCAACAACTTTTGTGCACTGGGCTGCTATTTTTCTGCTCACAAAGATGTTGTCAGGGTTGTAACCCCTTCTCCATCTGCTGCTGTTGAACGATGCAGGTAGTTTTGGATCATGTAGCAATTGGAGATCCTTAGCTTCAGCCCATGATTCAAGTAACAAGCCGTTTTGATCCGAATGTTGATAACCCCATGCTTCACTGTGACAGTTAAAATCGCCCAACACAAGGTTTATCTTGTCACAAGAAAAGTTGATAGGCTCAGCGAATGAGAAACATGCCTGTGGTGGCTTATATACTGAGGAGACTGAAAACTGTGGGGTTTCAATAGTGAGAATTTCCACATTGTTCACTTCTGTCAAGGCAGTAGATGTTATGCTGAGTCCTTGTCTCACAAAGATTGCACTGCCATATTGTTCATGTGGTCTCTCAATGACAAGATTCATTCCCTCAATTGTAGGTCTACGATCAGCCTCTCCACGATGTGTCTCCTGAATCAATAACATGTCACATTTTTGTCTTCTACACATATCCGCTAATAAAGTACCTTTTGTACTTGAAAATCCCTCAATATTAATAGAGATAGTCACTAGGGTTGGCCCTAAAAAGGACCTATTTTCTCTTGCAGTCATGACCTAGTTGTTGGAGGATTCTCGGACTAGTAGTCCTCGGCATGCACAATCTTGGCTCCTGTAATGTGATCATTACAATCAATCCCATAAGAGCTTATTTTTTACAATGTATTTTCAAAACAATAGCCTACTTTAATCTTCACATTAGGCCACGGTTTTTATATTACGCAACGGGATATCGACCAATCACAATGCAGGATTATCCATATAGTGTCAAAAACTTTTGAAATCACTTAATGGGATACAAGCAGGCTTGTCAGCTATGAGCAGGAAGCTTGATATGCAACGTTAGGGATGCTAATCCCTAATACTAGACCCAACGTTACAGCCATCACGGCTAGAGTACAGCCGGACTCAAGTAAGTTTTAGACCCGAGCTAAACCGTTGTTGGTCTCATAAGCCCAACTTTTTAATCCTCAGGTTTATCCCTGCGATAATTGCCTTTTACTCCTCGGCTCAGCCAGAACCGAGCTCATAAAGCCAATTTTTAGACCGCAGTGCAAAAACTGGTTATTAATATATCCTGGACTAGAGATAACCCAGAGCTCATAAACCGGCCCTAACTCTTGGAGCTTTGAAGACCCCTGTTATAGTCTGGGCACAAATGTCATTCCATAGTCATTTTTGAGTAACAGTGGTGGAAGATGTCTAAATTTCTTTATCAGGGCTAGCATAATAAGGATTGTGATGTTTATAAGTCAAAATGTGGATGTTTCACAGAGACAAGTAGTGTTTTTGAACGATATTAGTGTCACAGAGACAAGTTTCACAGGAGCAATTATTTCTATAAATGGCAGTCTCACAGGAACAAGTCCCCACAGAGACAAGCAGTTTCATAGAGACAAGGTCTCCGTCCAAAGTAGTAGTGCTATAAATGGCAGTCTCACAGAAGCAAGTTCTCACTGGAACAAGGTGTAACACAGAAGCAAGGTCAGTGTCGTAGAGACAAGGTAGCGAATGTAGGAAGAAGTTAGGCGTATTGCCTACATCTGAACTTGAAGGCACTCCATTATTTGTTCTAGTAAATTGAATGTCTGCTGTTTTTTAATCATGTAGGTATATGATTATGATTAAAGGTTTATCATATAAGATAGGGATGGGTTGGTAACCTATTATAGTGAGGTCCACGTTATAATGACAGTATTTGATCAACTTTGGTTTTGCTATTCTTGTCTAAGCCTGTTGTACTATCCTTTTCTAGGTCCACAACGATGCCAATTATGTTTTTGATGGTGTAGAAATATAATTAATTAATGCAGAGAATCTGCATCGCTATTCTCCTATCTTTATCAACTGTCATTATAACGTGGACGTCACTATAGAATTAGATAGAAGATAGATAAAATTATGAAGATAACTTAAATAAATAAATTGAGTTCTATGGAAATTTAATATATTTCTACCAAACTCCAAGATAACTATTCCATTAAATCTAATAAGTATATATTAGACCTTCAACCCGAAAGAATAATCAATATGAATATGGAATGAAATAGCCTACCACTGACCTATTCATCACCGCTTCTTAAAAACCACATGGTCAAAATGGTTTTTCATTATAATTCCTTCTTTCGTAATAAATTATTTATGATTTTGTACTCCTGAGCGATGCTCGGTCCCCGATATTATGAGCTAATCATCTCTTCCTTCTCCGAGCTGCGGTCTCGAATTGTAAATTCAAATATTGATATAATATTAACTTCAGGCAGTCACAGAGTAAAGCTGCGTTAACACCAATAGATTCTATGGATTCCTTATAGATTCTATTAGATTGAACATAACTTATCATACACATGATGAACATATGTGTTTTTCAAGTGCCGTTCAATCTATAAGAATCTGTGAGGATTAAGTTATTAACAGTTTTTTAATAACTTTGGTGTAAACGTAGCTTTAGATGCCAAGATTTATCATGGCGTTCCGAGTTACGGATAATTATGTCAATGAAAAACTTAATTTTCCTCATGAAATCTTTCCCATAAAAATTTTAACAGATTGTTGTTCTACAAGCGTTTCCACATGTTACAAAATGAAAATCCCAGTGAAAAACAAAAAGTGCCACTTGATAATTCCCAAATCATCTTTTTAATCGTAGCTCTTATTCAACTGAGCAATAACTTCTGAACTTACTGAGTTAATAAAGTAACATTCAAAATTATCATAAGCGCAATGGGACTTGGGATTCCATCAATTCAGAATAAGTATTATACCGGTATTCATTTTTACAAGATTGAAGTAGTGCAACATTTAGATTAGCACACCAATAGTTTTTATTTGTAACGAAGTGAGTTCATTACTTTCATATCAAAGTTCTACTTTTTCCATTATGATAATAATAGTATATTGACGACTACTGCAAAACGATGTCTGGTAGCCCTGGTAATGTAATGTAATAGGATGTGATCGTCTCCAACCAGCCTGATCAGATTTCTTAGTGGGGCCATTGGCAAACATTTTAAAAAAGCCCTGATATTATAACAATGACTTTATTCCTAGTAGAGAGCATTTCTAGTAGATGGCTGAATATTCTCGTTACCACATTGCAAAGAATGTTCAGTGAGGTCTACTGTTATCTGGACTACTAGAGTAGTGTCCATTGCTGGGAGAAACTGACCATGCTAAATACCTTGGAGTTATAATTGATGCACATCTAAGATGGAACTATCACATTGATGATAAATGTAAGAAGTTGAAATACTTGATTTACAGATTCCATAGAATCAGTTTAATAAACAATAAGAGTATTGCAAAATTGCTATATACTGCATATGTTCAGTCCATCTTGCAGTATGGATTACTGGCTTGGGGTGGTGCGGCAAACTGTTACATAAATGGGTTATTTCTTGTGCAGAAGTATATAATAAGAGCGGCTCTTGGAAAACAAAGACGTTTCCCGAGTGCTGAATTGTTCATAACATTGATGTTTTGCAATTAAAAGAATTATACATTAAGAGTTAATTCAACATGTAAAAAGGAAAAATATTGAAATTACTATTCGTGAAACTCCATATAATCTCAGATATCAGACGGTTGAACAGGACAGAATTGACCTAGAAATTTGTAGGCGTCAATTAAATTTTAGAGTAAATAAAATCTTACAAACAGTTCCTGATAATATTATTAAAATTAGCTGTGATAAACATAAGGCTGGTGAATTTCACGACTGGATAAAGGCTTATGAGCCCACTTGGTGAGCCCACTTGGTGAGCCCACTTGTGTGTGTTTGTCTATTGTCAAATCGCGTGTATAGAGTTTTTTGAAATCTCCGATAGTCTTTTTTCTTTTTTTTTTTTTCTTGTTTTGTTTCACTTGACTTTCATCTGTTTTTTCTGCAGTTTCATCTCCACATCCAAAATCATACGTCTAAAATCACACTGCTGTACGATAAAAAAGCAACTCGTATCCGCGCTCAGTTTTTTCTTTGCGGGTACTATATTGTTTCCGAAGTGTATTGATTTTTAGTTTAAAATGTTGAAAACATTATTTTTGTATTATATCATATTGTATCATGTTTTACTGCATACTGCTTGTTGTTGTTGTTGTTGTTTTTTTTTTGGAAATAAATAAATTTCAAAATTTCAATTGTAACTCCTAATGTCAGATTGAGTAAGAGCTTGAAAGTTATTCCTATTTAGTGTACTCCATGTTCAATAATCTGCCACTATCTTATATTAGAAAAACTTGCCTCTGGATAAATTTAAAAATCAGTAAATCTAATTCTGAATGAAAAGCTTATTATTCCATAAATTAATTTTCAAATTGTTGAAAATGTGATATTCAGTGCTGTGGGTTTATAAATAGTTTATGTTTGTTTTTCAATGTATGACTTGATTTATTCAATTGTACTGGGTGCTGATAATTATGACTTGTTAAGACTGATTTGATGAATGATTACACTATTCATAAGATGGCTTCTAAGATGTTATGAATTGAATTGCTCATTTATTGTATACCAGACTATAAGCTGAATTCTTTATACAAGGCCTAATCACCTAATCTACATCCAAATTGTTTGTATTTATCGGTCAATATATTTCTTATTCCCAGACGCCAGTTTGTTTAAAAAATGTTGTGATTTCAAATTCTAATTTCGTTTTTCACACACATATACGAGAATTTAGAATTAATGAGAAAGTGGCCCGGAATAAGGTTTATGATTTTTGTTCTTCTGTATTTATACTAAGTGACATATTTATCACTGATGGCTCTTAAACTGTAGGCTTATTATTAAATAACGAGTTTAGAGCACCAGGAAAATGGGATTTATATTTTATTATAATAAATATTCAAAATTACGTTTCTAACCCACAATTATTGTCTTATTGTCATGTCCTTAAAGTTACTGAAAACCATATCGGTTGGGACTAATCAGGGTTTATTTAGGGTGGTTATGATTATTAGTTTATGTGTTACAAATAGTTCACCCAGATCTAGAAGGCTATTGAAACATTATTGATCTAACTAAAGCATGATATTAGTGTCAAAGTCAGAAATCTGCATTTTAATTCATTATCATGTGAGAGAGAGAGAGAGTGAGTGAGCCTGAAAGAAGGGTATGTGTGAGAGAGTGATGTGGTTGAGTGAGAGTTAGAGAGTTCGATATATTATAACTATGTTATATGGGGGTGAGGAATAATAGTGTGTGCCTTATGCTACACTCACAATATATAAATTATGTAAACTTAAACAATTGATGTGCTGACTACTATTTTTGTCAGTACCGCTTAGTGTCGCTCTCAGCGCGCTCATTTTAGTTAGTCTACTCCAGCCACTTGATGTGTTAACATGTATTTTTTGCAAATAAAATTTCTTTTTTAAAACTGAGTTTTAATGAGTGTTTGGCGCCCGAACAGGGACCCTGAAGAGTTTTTCGTGAAAATTGTGCTGTTCATTTAACCGCCAGTTTATATTGATCAACTATCAATCACAAGTGATCGCGGAAAATTCGAAAGTCGGGGTCACAACTGATATGAACCATCATCAAGACCGTCAAGTGGAAGAGTGACTCATCAACACCAACAACCAACAACCACCATCCTGGGGAAGAAAGGCAAGAAGGATAGCAGACCAGACCATAAACTTCTTATCGATTACCGACCAAGGTTAAGATCGTACCTGGCTCTGGCTGCAGCTGTATCCAACTCCACAGTTCAAGGTAACACGTCTTCTACATCTACAATCAGTGACAGTAATAGTGAAGATAACAGTGAAAGCACAATGGATAACCCCCTTATTTCAAGACCAATTGCGAAACATCACCTACACATAATACCTGAATATACAGGAAACCCAATAGAACTACTTAGCTTTCTCGAAGTTGTTGAAAAATTGAAAAATGACTATTGTAATAATCGTATTGCGGAAGCAGCAGACAATCATTGGATTCTCCTTCACTATTGTCAAAGCAAATTACATGGACCTGCTAAAGATGTAATCCTCAACAGTACAGTAGATGTCAAATTTGATTGATGCTTTGAAAAACAACTTTGCCGATAATAGGACAGTAGAACAATTAACTATGGAACTGCTTGCTATGAAATCACACCAAAAAGAACACCCTATTCAATTCATGAATAGACTGCAACAAAAAAGAACCGTGATTATCTCAAGACACAAACTCGATGGACTAACTGGTCCAATTCTTGAAACTATCTCATCTCAGTTGGATAAACAAATTGTAATGATTTTAGTCGAAGGAATCAACCACCAGCTTGGAGCTCACCTACAAACGCTAGGAATCAAAGACCTCAGTGATGCAAGACAGGCTATTATCAATAAGAGTAGTGCTTATTTGAAACATTTAGGATTTACTACTGATGTAACACAAATGAATCAAACTTTCAGTAAATCTGAAGGAAAACAAAACTTGTCAAATTCCAATCAAAATTCGCATCCGAAAAATTTCCATCAGTTTCAAAACCAAAACAATTCAAATCAAAGAAATTTTTCTCAACCTCAAAATCATTTCAATCAGAGAAATTTTTCTCAACCTCAAAATCATTTCAATCAGAGAAATTTCTCTCAGCCTCAAAATAATTCCAACAGAGGACAATCCTTTCAAAGTAGATTTCATAATGGTGAAACGTTTTTATTTTGTTTTATTCAATCCTTCCACTGTATGCTAATGAAATTGGATTCAAACCGACAGATTTAGGAACCAATTCCATCAACACAAAGTAAGAAAGACCGGAATAATTCAATTAACGTATACTTAATTAATTTGACAGCAGTCTACAGCCCTCAAACATTGCAAATGGGTAGTATTGTAATTAAAACGATATATTCGGTAGTAAGCATGTGTGTTAAATTTAATTTTGAAGATAAACAGAATTGGACAAATTTAAATATAGAATCAAATCAATTGTACAGTTATCGATAGTTAAAAGAAGCATCTAATTAAATATTGAAAACAGATTAAACGGTGCAACAAATTATGAATATAAAATAAACAGATTACATTTTGATCTCAATACATAGTGATTCAGATAAATACCTTATATGTTGAGGAGGGGCGCCCCAAAACCCTTTTAATCGATGAACACTTTTGCAATATTTTACTTTTCGCGAGCACTGTTTACACTTTATCCATATGGACGATGTTACAAAGTTTGGCTGATATCCTTATACGTCGATATTATTTGAAGAAGGCGAATCTTGTGGTGTGGCAGGTTTGTACAATTATGAACTCCGGTGGAATCTTCCCAGATTCGTCTGGACCAGTCCTCGTACCAGAATAATTAGACTAGACATCCTGGGTTCGTAATCATCGGTCTGGTTCACCGAATGTAGACTTGCAGCCTCACCATGGAACGTGGAATATGGGACCTGGCTTCAATCATGGGCTTCGGGCATGGACATCCAGCATAGACATCGAGCATAGACTTCGAGCGTAGACATCGACCGCTGTTTGGGATATAAAGGAAAAACCATTTTGTAAATCCTATACATACTATAACTTATACAATATTTAATAAACAGTAGAAAATTAAGTTTTAACAAAATTAATACAATAGAAAGAATTATTTAAATTTTTCCAATAAAAATTTACTCAAGAATTTTAGAAACAGAAGTCTATTACTTTCTTATTATTTGAAATTTAGACAAATTTACTTCGAAACAGAATTACTATCAGAGCAGAGAAATATAACAAATTAAGGAAATACTTTCTTCAGATATGGGTAAGAACCAATATATATAATTTTATAAATTCAAGATTTATATGATAACTTATTTGTTTCCACAAAATTAATAGAAAAGAAATACAATGAATTATTATATATAGTAATTACCTTTAATAGTGGGTTTTTGCACACATTAAAACAATCTGATGTAATATTTGAATACCGGCATTTTAAATTATAAATTTGAGGACTACTGTGAACTATGGAGTTACTACTGGTTTTGTATTAATAGAAAACTTCACATTACTTAGTGAACAAAATAAGTACAGAATTTACAGTTAAACATAAAAAGAAAATAAGAAGCGGGAGTTACATCCTTTCTAACCGGGAGCTCGACTTGAACTAGCTGTTTTCTACCAAAAATTGTTATTCGACCGTTAATCAGGAAGAAGAACTTGCAGGGACAAGGACAGAAACTGAGCGAGCTCCATGTTAACAGAATGGGAGTAAGTAAGAAAATCGAATGGGAGAAAGAAACTCTCATTCAACAGTATTCAACAAACCTCCTAGATAAGGATGTTTTTCACAGAATTAACCAAAAAACAAGATAATTTTTGAAACAAGAATAATTCTGTTACATAATACACCCCCCTCTTAAGAGAGTGCAAGGGTAATAAGCCAAAAATTTACAAAATTTTGAGTTCAAATTAGCCAAAAATCGAGCAAACTAGAGCTTGGAAGTTACTTTTGGGACATACCTAGTATAGTTACTTTTTTTATATTATTTTTCATTATTTTGTTTCAATTTTTTTTTTTTTTTTAACAATAAATTAAAAGAAACTTTTAATAAATACATCAATAATTAGATTCTTATAATTCATAAATCTTCTGAGCTGGAAGGTCTAAGTCAAAACAAAACAAAAAGGAGAGAAAAGCTATCCAAAACCGGGACAAGGTGATCAATCAAACACCGATTCTGCACAACAAAGGGAAATCTCTTGCTATGTCTGCTATGCGTCCATAACAGAAACAGCAAAAGATACAAAAGTAAGTAAAAGCAATTTCTTTTCAACGACTGAACTCCAACTCAAAGAGATTTTCTTACAATATACCAAAAATTATAACTCATTTCAAATAGTTTCATTTTCATTCTAAATCATAGAAACAATACAGCATAAGATTACTAATATTGTCACACTTAAGAAATGTTTGTGTGAACAGTGTTATTGATTCATCACTTTAAAGAATCCAGCCCGACCACTTCTAACCTAGGGAAAGGGGTCTAATCAATCTAAAATACACTGACGCTCATTTGGTGGATAAATTACCAATATATTAAAAAAAATAATTATGAACAAGACAATACATGATTTTCAACAGTCGTTGACCACTACTTAATAATTTTCCAAACCTGAAAATGACAATCTCAAAAGAAAGAATCTAGGAGACCCAAGGATACCCAATACGTAACTGAAATCCCCAAAAGATCAACATTGATCTTGAATACAAGGAAAATAATCCAAAACAGATTATAAGCAAGTCCACCCAAGTATTACTCAATATCCAAGAAAGAATTAATGCAAGTTCAAAAATAAAAGATAAAAGAAATTACTATTCAAGGGATACTTGGATTTCCTAAGATTCAAATACAAATCAGTGAATCTTGGATTAGGTTGCAGTCCAATTCGTTCATCTAACATCACCCCAGTAGTGTTGCGGTCAAGTGTTCCTCAAATACACTGCTCGAGCATTTCCGACTCAACACGGACAGTGAAAGGAATACAATAATTCATTATCGAGAACAAACTATTATATTCCCAACCTGACAAGGATAAACGAATAACTTCCCCCACTATTCGCCGATTGTTCCAGTTTGGTAGAAAAATTGGAGATGTATTACCTCGATTCGGTGAACTTTCCAATTGGGAGTAACAAACTCGGGTAGTTCAACAGCATTCGGCAAAATTAGATTGTTATGCCATTGTACAGCCGTGGTCCAACAGATCGTCCGTGACGTCAGAATCAGAATGTCGCTCAGCTCGTGGAGTGTCGGACAGTACGCCGAGATCGTGAATCCCCATGTCGTGGACCGCTTGAAATAATAAACAATCTACAATAGTTTCTACTCCTCTAACAAAAGGAATTCAAAAACAAATATTTTCAAATGGAATAATTTTAAGGAGTTCAAAAAAGAGTTTCAAATTATGCAACAAATCTATGCTTTGCGCACCTAACCTACTGTATAACAATCATTTCGGTTATTTCTATCTTAAGCATGGAGCCTACATGCTATGTATTGGCCACTCTTGAATAATAATCAACTAGTACTACGGCATATAATAGTGGAATATCAAAATTATAATATTTACATAAATTTTAATATCAACATAACTATTGGAATAATAGTCATCTGAAATTTATGGAGATTAGCTCTCCCCACTTTGAACAGAAGTAATTATCGATGTTTAAATGAAATAATTATTAACAAAAAACAAAGTAATATTTCTGCATCCTGACTTCCTATTCTAGTAGTAAAATTTGTTATTCTCATCCAGAGAATCCATAGAATCACTTAATTACACGATCTAACCAGCAAACTTACAATCTAACCTGTCGTACATAGAATATACAACCTTATATTTGTCTTAGTACTAATGTTTTGAGTCTATGGAAATCAATGTTCCCATTTTTGGTATAATAAATACAAATAATAATTAAACACTTATGCTAGTACATACCTTTTGCGGATTTAATAAACAAGTAACCGAAGCGTTTGGTTAGCTTGGCTTGGTCAAGCGTCAAACGTTTGCAAAAAGGAGCATTTACTCAAATGAGACATCAATTAATAGCTAGGTGAACGAGATAATTTGGAAAATGAGTTAGGCATGTTAAAATGCCAAAATTTAAAAGCTAAAAGAAAGAAAAACTGTTCTTTAACAACACAAAATAGCTACATAGGTTAGAACTCAAAAACCCAAGCCAAAAAAAAAACGACGCCAGCTATATCTCTGCCTGGCTTCCTCAGCTTTTAGACAGCCTCGAAGGTAGACAGCCAGCGCCCTCTACAACTTTGTTAAACCAAACTTTATTGGATTAAAGCAGTAAAAGGGAATTTATTTACCAATCAAAATGATGGGCAAAAAAAAAGTTGAAACAAAGGATTTGATAGGTTTATTTAGTTGGAGCGAAACCTCAACTACCAATCAAAGCAGTCGGCAAGGCAGACTGGCAACAAATTTAAAGAAAATTTCCCACAAAGAGTTAAAAGGGAGAAAAACCAGATGGCTTCAGCGGGAACTTTAAATAAATCAACTACCTTGTAATGGGACCATTACATTCACCCCCTCATTTTGGTGTGAAACACCAGGGAAAATCACAATCCCAGGGTAACTAACTAGATAAACAAAATAACCTAAGTTTGTGGTAATTCAAGTCAAATAACCCACCATTTCATGTGCTGCAACAAACTAATAAATAGGTTCCTACCTAGTATTAAGACACAGAAATGAAAAGCATTCCCCAAGTGCATTACTTGTCAAGAGATATATGACTAAGCTTACATACTATTCATATATTACGCATTTATGTACAACATAATCACGAGGACAAAATGTTGAGACTATCCCAACCCATGTGGAAGAGTGACAGGATGCAAATAGGATTCCACAGGATACCAGATCATGGGATCCAAAGTTTCCAAAATACTGGATAAAATTCGAAAAGTTTAAATCATGAAGAATGGTGCTGAAAGCAAAATATTTGGAAGAGGTAAAGGAATAACTGCAAAAGCAAAACAAAGTGGAATGATTGTAAAAGTAAATCATGTCAAGTTGACAAAACAAAGGAAGCAAAACTTCAAATAAACCATGTGGAATAGGACGAAGTTCCCAAAGGAATACAACTACTTAAAATGAGAATTTGTGAGAATCCTGACCTTCCAGGTGGCCAGCCTGTCAATCAGTTTACTCACCAAAGAAATAATTAAGACAGAGATCAATAATAAAAGACGTTAGTCTGGTTTGATGATTTTTGATTAATCAATTTTAAATATGACAACCAACAGTTGGAAACCCTGAACCAATCTAGCTCTACCTAACGAGTCAAGCAATGACTGAGTGAGCACCGGTTCTCACCGCCATCAACTCAACTTGAAGCAGAAGATATTAAAAGAAGTGAGCAGCTCCATTCGCACACGAGGGGTTGAGAAAATCTACACAAGCTTCCAAGAGATAAACACCACAAGAAAAATAACATCATTAGCATACTCTGCTGTTCTTGATTCTAGAATAAGACAAAACCAACAATAACTGAAAAGGGTTTAACTTGACCTATGGTAATTTCCAAAGGTACAACTACCTAAGACAAAGTTCACATACCTAACCAACTTGAATTCACAGATGACTCTGTTGGCAGACTAACTAAGGAATAAAGATAGTTCTACTATTATAACTTCAAATATCCAGAATGCCTAAGTCTAATATGAAATCAAAATAATTTTTATTAGATAAATAGAACAATTCACTTTGTTCCCAATGTACAATGTCAACACTACCTTTATATACCGTCCACAAGTTAACAACTTTCAGAGCCTTGTGGTGTAAAACTCACCAATTATTATACAAAGACATACCAAATAATTACTAAATAGCACAAGAGCACATACTGCAGTACATCAAGTCATTGACTACAACAACAAAATTACAAATCCATGAAGACAATAGGACCTAGCTCAAATTTTCGTGAAATATAATTATTAACACAAAAAATACACCAAATTCTTCCAATACTTTATACCTCAAAGTCAATGTCCACAGGAAACAAATTCCTTACTCATAATACAACAATGAAAATGTAGTACACAACCACATCGTCAGACCAACAGCTTAAAGAATAAGCTAATACCCATATATACAAGTATTTATTAGAATAGGAGGGCAGTAAAGATGTCACGATCATCTATTAATTACCATATTCCCAGTACACAAGAATTTTCCAAATGGAAAAAACAAAGTATTCACTGGATTAGATGCTGTCCAGATACAGTAATGTCAAAAGTTGACATGAATAGAAAGAAGACAAGTCAGCTCTACTGAACAAGTTTCCCCTCACGGATAAGAAACAAGTTATTCAGTGTACTTCTTAAGTTGAGATACATGTGCTTTCTGCATATAGACTCCTGTTTCAGGATCATGCAAAGCTGCAGTAACTGGTGTCAAAAACTTCTTAATCAGATATGGTCCTTTGAACCGATAACTAAGCTTACTCATCACTCTGTTAGCAGCACTAGACAGAACATGTGATTGCACGAGCACTAAATCACTTTTTTGAAATGGGACTGCTACTCGACATTTGTTGTATTGCTCTGCCATTCGGGTATGCGCTTTCAACAAATTTTTCCGTGCTTTACGCCAGATCTGCAAGGTGCCAGGCTCCACGGTTTCAGGAAGTATTTCGTCGATTCCCCACGCATTGGTCAAGGGATGATTGGGAGCATGTCGAAACATGAGAGAGAATGGTGTGCACCCGGTACTTTCATGTTCAGCTAAGTTGAAAGCTAGGCTTAACCACTCTAGACTATCACTCCATTTGTGTTGAGCCTCCGCATGGAAAGCTATCAAAGCACTCTTCAGGTTTCGATTTACCCATTCGGACATGTTAGGGGCAGGGTAATATGGTGAAGTAGTGACCTGTTGGATGCCCAGCTGAAAACAGAAGTTCTTGAAAGCATTAGAGGTGAATGCTGGTGCGTTGTCAGTAACCAGACTTTTGGGAACTGAGAAATTCAAGAATATTCCTTTCAATGCTTTAACAATAGAGGCAGTATTTCCCTTCCTCAATGGTATTAACCAACAAAATTTGCTGAAGGAGTCTACACAAGACAAGATTTGAGTATAACCCTCAGGAGTTCTAATTAGAGGACCCACCAGATCACAATAAAATCGTTCCAGAGGTTTTGTGACCACCTGGATGAGAGGAACCCAAAATTGTGTTGCCTAGCAGGTTGCTTTTCTCACACACATGACATGATTTCACCAAGCGACAAATGTCATTTCTGACCCCAGGCCAGAAAAATTTTTCAAGAACCTTGTTTGTGGTTTTGAAAATTCCTAAATGCCCACCTAGAGCACTTTCATGGAAGTATTTGAAAACCAGGGGTATTAAAATCCTGGGTACTACCACCTTTTTGTCATCAGAGTTCCGTGATTTGACAACAAGTACACCCTTACTCAATGAATAAGGAAATTGGTCTTCATTGTTGATTATCTTGTCGATTACCTCTTTACAAAATGCATCATTCTCCTGATGATGTTTGATTTCAGAAAAGACAAGGGGAAAATCCGACAGTTTCAAATTGTTAACAAAACAAAAGAGAGGTTCTATTTCCTGAGCCGAAGGAGACAAATCAAGAGGTTCCTCCTCATCTTGAAACATGCGGACAAAGAATCAGCACAGACATTTGATTTTCCTGCAACATGAACTGTTTCAAATTGAAACGATAAAATTCTTAATACCCAACGACCAATACGACCACCTTGGGGTTGTTGAGAACCCAAGACAGAGCAGAATTGTCTGTAAGCAACTTAAACTTGGCATGTTGCAAGTAGACTTTGAACTTCTCCATCCCAAAAATAGCGGCCAAACACTCCAATTCATAGGTGCTGTAACGTGTCTCATTAGGTGTCAACTTCTTGGATGCATATGCAATAGGTTGGAGGATGCCATCTGTTTCCTGCAATAGAATTGCTGCAATCGCTGTTGAACTGGCGTCAGTCTGCAAGACAAACTGTTTGGTGAAGTCGGCAGTTCGTAGTACAGGTGGGTTGGCAATGGCCTTCTTAAGTTTGAGAAAAGCCTCCTGATGAATATCAGTCCACTCAAATTTGACATTTTTCTTCCTCAATGCATTGAGGGGTGCAGCAATCTCAGCAAAATGAGGGGTAAACTTGTGATAATATGCAACCATCCCAATGAACCGAGCAACTCCTTTTTGATTTTTAGGAGGAGGGAAATCTCGAATACTAGTAGTCCTGCTTGGATCCACAGCTACTCCATGTTCGTTCATTATGTGACCCAGAAAAGAAATTTGGGTTTTCCCAAAGCTAGCCTTGTCAGGATTAACGGTGAATCCAGCTTGCCGCAATTTTGATAGCACAATCCGGATGTGAGACAAATGATCTGAAAAATCTTTTGAATAGATGACAATATCGTCGAGATAATGGAAAACAAATTTATATTCTCTTCTTCAAACAATTCATCCAGAACACTGGACAAAATTTGTGAACCAACTGCCAGTCCAAATGGCACACGACAGAATCTGTAGGTTGCCCTCATGGTACAAAATGTTGTGTAGTCCCTACTGGACTCATGCAGAGGAACTGATAATAAGCAGAATTTAAATCCAGTACAGAAAAGAATTTGGCTCCATTGAAGTTGTGAAAGGCACTTTCAATGTTAGGAAGAGGCACAGAATCTAACGAGATACGTTGTTAGAAATCAATAATCCACCACTAACCGCCATGATTCGCTGTCTGAGTCATTCTTATCTCCTTTGGGTACCAGAAAACATGGACTTGAATAATTGGAAACAGCCTTCTCAATTACTCCTTCCTCCAACATTTTCTTTACCTTTTGATCAACAATCTCCCTTTTGATTGGGTTCAGCTGATATGGAGGGCGACATACAGGCTCAGTTGAGGTCAAACGGATTTTATACTCCAACAAGTTTGTTTTACCCAATCTCTTGGAAATACATCCTGGAAATCACCAAGAACCTCATCTAAACCGGACTGCTCATCCTGTGACAAGGGACTGTTACTA